>NC_050203.1:50997219-51297219 GCF_013141755.1 Anopheles stephensi
CTCCAGGCGTAGGGAAAGCGGTGGATTAGGTTCGGTTAGAGCGGCGCACTGGGACACTGTTTGAGGAAAAAGTTTTTTGCAGAAAAGTTAGTCATTCAACGCTGATTGGGACCCCCTTGGAAACCAGAGGGAGAAATAGAGAGAGAGCGAAGAAAACACGTATAAAACACCTACCAGCAACAACGATGACGATACTGTTCGTTAGGCCACGCGGTGAGGCGCAAGTGTACGTGCCCGAGTCCTGATTCTGAATGTCCTTAATCGTGAGCCGATAGCGCGATGCCTTCTCCTCCGGTACGGCCGACCACCCTACGGGAAGCGATGCGCGATAGAAAGCAGTGCTTAATGGCGGCGGTGCTTTAGGGCCCACGCCATCGGAATAACCTTACCGGTAAGATACTGTCGGAACCATCCGGTCCACGTCCATTCGGGCGAACCGCGGCGCCGGGGATACATGCAGTCGAGATGGATGGTGCTGGTCGGCAGGACGGCCAACACTCCGGACGGTTCGTACGCGGCCGAACCAACGCCTACCTTGATGCGAATCGATGGTGGACTATCGTCTGCACAAAAGCACACAAACAAAAAAGCAAAAAAAACAAAAACGACGCCCATCGGAAGTTAGTATGCAGCGGTGAAAAATTTGCACATAATTTAGCAGGGTAACGAGAAAAGCTCAATTACCAGAGTAATTAGTTAACAGTGTCGTTGGTACGCAAGATGGCATCTTCGGTGCCCACAGGCCGTTCGAGCACAGGACCTTCGATTCGCCCAGCAGCTTGTAGAGCCCGAGATCACGGCACCGAGCCTGCAGCGTGTGCCCGTGCGGCAGATCCCAGCCGAGAGTCTGCAGAGGTGGCAGAGGATGTAAGCGTAAGTGCATATGCAGATTGTTTTTTCCGGTCGCCACTGAGGGTTGGCAGGCGGACTTACCACCGAAACGTTCTTGTAGCTCAGCAGCAGATGGGGTGGGATGTGATCGACGACGCACCGTTTGTACAGCGGTTCGAACTTCAGCTGGCCGTGCTCGTCCTGCTCGTGCTCGTTCATCGCACACAGCGGCCCAACCCAGTGGCCACGGATGCACTGGATCTTGCACAGCCGGTGCCCACCGAGCGGTCCTACTTCGCCCGGGAACCGTACCTCCGACACCTCACGGAACTGATGCAGCTCGGGACTTTCCTCCACCTCCTCGCTTTCCTTGTCCTCCCGGTCGGGGTTTTCGGCCGAGTCCGGGAGCGGCGGCACGTAGCTCCCATCCTCATCGTACTGCCCTGTAAGTAGGTCGGGTCAAAAGCGTTCACATCTTCGTTTGTGCCTTGCGTTTAAGGGGGCGGGTGTGTGTGTGTGTGTGTGCGTACCGAGCGGTGGTTTGGTTCTCTGATCCTGCAGGGGAACACAGCAAGTTCGCCCTTCAAGTACAGACGGAGTACGCTGGGTTTCGACACACCGTTGGGCTCACACACAGCACACAAGCACACACAGCAGCAGCAGCAGCAGTGAAGCAGTGAGGGGCGGTGCAGAGAAGCGGTAAAATTTGGGTGCAGAGTGGCGGACGGAAAATGATTTTCTTGCAAGCAGGCAAGCAAGCGGAAGCAAAGCCATAATGCCAATCAACTGGAAACCGCAGGAAACACGGTACACAGCACCGTGTGTTCGTGTAGCCTGGCAGTAACTATGTGCGCTAGTCGCTAGTCTCTGGTACCTTGGGCACGAATCCGTTTGGAGCTTACTTCATACAAACCGACACACACACACACACACACACACACACGTACGAACATTTTCACAAATGCGCTTAATAAGAAGTACAAGTACAATGTGCAGGCGGCGCGTGTCTGCCGGAAGTCGAGTGGATGCAGTTGAGTTGTTGAAGAATGGGCTAACACGCTGTGCATCTCAATGAGCCTTGCACACAATCACTTGCCGTTCCGGGTGGATAGAGATGGGAGCCACACACACACACTGTGCATCCTTCATCCTTTTTCCCGCCAAGCGCGATAGGACTTCATTTCCGTGAGGTGAAGATGTGAGAATAATGTTTTTGCTAAAGCTCCGCCAAAATGATCGCGCTCGGCACCACCACCAGCCCTAGCTGTGTGGCTTAGTGCGCGATAGATGCAGCTACTATTGCAGTTGCTGGATGAAATGTGTCTTGGGGTGTTGTGACGGAGAAACGGGTGCGGGTCCGCGAGGAACAGGGAAGCTTGGTTTGAGGAAGTGCAGTTGAGGGTGCAAGCAAATGCAAATGTAGAAATATCGCAAAATACTACACATTGTACGTATTCGTTCTGGTGGATTTGTAGTTGTACGTGCGTGTGGGTATGTGTTTGGTTCACCCCCAAAAAAGCTAAACTTCGGTACTCGGTTCGGCACGAAGCAAAATAGGGTAGCAGCAGCAGCAGCAAAGCTTCAACTTCCACACTGCCATCATATTGGAAAAGCGACGCCACGAAAGTTCGGCTAACTTTATTTCGTTGTGATAACCAATTTTAAGGGTACGAGGCACGCTGATTGAGGAACGCACGGGACCACACGAGGGACGAGGCGAAATTTTGAAGGTCTGTGTGAAAACTTTTCCACTGTTCTAGTTGCGCTTTTCTCACAGCTTTTCCTTTTTTTTTCTCTTCCTCCTCTTTGTTTTCCATTTAACTAGTCTGCACGTCGGATTCGGGGGAGTTGCGAAATTGGACGCTAATAAAGTACGCGCACACAGAGTCAAAAGCATTAAAAAGCACAAGCACATATACACACACACACATGGGTGAGGCGGAGGGGGCAAAGCGAGCAGCTAGGAATGCGAGGCGGCGCTAAAGCGATAGCAGCGGGTGGTGCGGGTGCAGATGCAGATTGGTGACGGTGCAGAGGGAAGGTGAATGCACGCGTACAGGGTGGCTGGCTTTCCTCTCGCTGCACTACTCTATAATACGATCGTTTCGCATCAGATTACACTTATTTTGTGAAATTTATCGGCAAAGCCTTTTTTTAACCTGAACTTGTGCAACGTTTGCCTCGTCAGAAGCAATGTTCTGTTCTTCTGTTAGAAGAGCTGGTTCAAGCAAATAGTGGGCATCGGTAGCTCAACATTTTAACACTGTGTATAGTTTTGTATCGATTGCCGTTAGGAGAGGTTTGCACATTTTTTCAACTATTTCATACTGCCTGATCTGCCAATAAACAGATAAAGAAAATAATTTTGTGTTAGCTGTTTGTAAAGAGTATTGGATATTTCTCTGGATTGATGATGCTGATGATAGTCTTGGGAAAACTATAACATTTATATTTAGCAATCTCGTAAGTTTCTTCAAAATGTGAATTAAAGATTTTGGATTTAGATAATTAACCAAACAATTGTTAATTTGGTGAGAACTGACTATCCAATTGTGCGATATCAATAAGTCTGGTAAGCCAGAAATGGCAGGCATGACCAAGGAGTTCGATAGGCCAAGAAAGAAGGAGAAGACCTAAGAGGTCGTTTGGACAAGAAAGAAGAATCATTAATTAAATCAAATGTATCACAAAGAACAAAATATTGTAGTAGATTTATGATAAACCTGCAGTGATTTAAACACACAATTTTAAAAGTAGGATATGTGATTTTATGCTGACCGTGAAAACTTCAAATTGATGAGCGTTCCAACCATCTTCTTTTTCTTCCTTGGCACTACAACCTCGAGAGTGCTTGGCCTGGCTTTCTGTGACTTAGTTTTTTCCATAGCAAAGTAGTCAGCCCTGTGTACGGGTAGGCGGTTTGGGTGGGATTTGAACCCCGGTCCTGCCGTGTGAAGGCAGACGCAGTAGTCGCCTCACCCACCAGACTGCCCCATGTAATTACGGTACAAAAAAAACTTTCATCCATTTTAACAAAAAAAAAACCGAAAATTATAGAGATAGTAAGACACGTCGCAATGAAGTGTCTACTTTGGAAAAACTAAACGATGTTTTTATCTAGAAATAATATGTAGGGACATTTTAAGCATCATTCGTGTATTTTTGTTTTGGAAACTGAACTCTCGAACCTTGTGATATTTTAAAACTAATGTAATGAAATTTAATTATGCAAATTACACAGCCAATCCACCAGCGCAAAACCTCTGAATATTATTCCGAAACGCTGCTTTGCCATGATAAACCCACAATTCGGCTTCGCGAATCCCTACATGACATAGAGTTCATTGAATCGTTCAACCTGAATGTCTAATTTGTCAAATTCGTTTAATTTTAATTTTTGGCTGTTAAATAAACGCCATATTCTAGATTAAAAAAAGATTTCTTTTTTTTTATTCATAGAGAACGGCCTGGCCGTATTGCTAAAAAAGATTATTAAGCATGAAAAGCAAAACTTACAAACAGTTAAGTATATTCAATTTTGTTTTATTTAACTCAACTTATTATGAGAAAATCAAGAAATGCTTTTTCTTCTTCCTCCTTGGCACCACAACCCCTAAAGGTCTAAGCCTGCCATTTTTTGCATTCTGTGACTTGATTTTACGCGTAACAAAAAAAGCAGCCCTGTGCAAAGTAGTGTGTCCTGGGGACGGCGGTCTGGATGGGATTTGAATCTCGGACCGCCCCGGTGAAATAAATTAATAATAGTTTTAAACATTTCTTAGTTTTAGCGAAATCGAACAACAAACTTTTAATAAATTGTTGCTGATAAACTACAATTTATAAAATGGCGGCCAGTGGATTGAGGCGATAACGGTGCCGCTCTTCACACGGCAAGATCGAGCTTCACATCCCATCTGGACCTAAAGAGATCGTTAGGCCAACAAAAAAAAGCAGAACTTATATACTTCGAAAATTTAAAAGAAAAACATTACCAATAAAAAAAACAGGAGTGCAGTTCAATAAGCTTTTCATTAAAAATCATACTAAAATTATTAACAGATCGCATCATATTCATTTAACTTAAGGATATAACAGCAAAAAGGCAAACTGGCCAAATAAGACATTTAGGTTGGCTGATTCAATGTTCTCTGTGCCATTTTGAGAATTCACGATGCCGAAATGTGGGTTTACTGAGGGCAAAGCGACAGTTTACGAAAATATGCGATAACCGATTGACTTACGTACACCCTGCGTACGGTACAGGACTCACTATTCTGCAATATCACAATGGTTAACAAAGTCAATGAAGCCAAATATATAAGATATACGTCCTCGTCGTGGTTATGAACAGAAATTGCACTTCAATCCATAATAAACCTTCACTACTAGTAGTACGGCTCAAACCTTCCAGGAACTTGTCAACAACAAGCAATGATGCAGATTAATAAAAAAAAAAAACGTTATAATAAATTCGTTTAAACTTGGAGAATGGCGCTCTTGAACCTGCCCGAGAGCTTGTTGAGAAGTTGTTTGTAAGCTTTGCAAGCGAAGCTACAAAGTCAACAGGTATTAACGCTCGATTACCGAGCATATTTAAAAGCCTGCCGCTAAATATAGGTCATATTTTGCTCCTGTATGCTTGCATGGAAAGCTGCTTTTCCCGATTTCCCTCTGTTTTCAATTACTGGCCCACTACCAGCATCTCCCCATCATCAGCCTTCCTGTACACGTGCACAAATAAAAAATGGCTTCTGGTGCGTTTTTCTATAAGTTTAACTCGCGCTGGGTTGTGTGCATTTCATTTTGTTTGCACATTGTCCAATCTCTTTACGCATATGCTATTAATGCAGTAGTGTGCTTCGAGGTTGTGCCCGCAAGCGTGCTCGGATGGTTTTTTTGTTGTTGTTGTTGTTGCTGTTTTGTTTGATTGGTTGAGCTCACCTTTGTTGGCATTGCGACTAATACTCTTACTGCCACTGTCACTCGCTCCCTTCGGTCGGCTGAGCGCACCGGTCGCTTTTCCGGACTTGCGCTTCACCCGGACCTGGGCCCGGCCACCACCCGGCTGATGCTGGTCGCCACCGGGTGCGCCAGCGTCCACGGCAAGCCCGACCGCTTCCGGGCCGTTCTCCGCGCTCGTTTCGTCTGGTAATGGTGCGTGTTGGAGGAGTGGATGATGGACGGTATTGGTTGGTTGGTTGGTTGGTTGGTGGATTGTTTTCTGCTTTGATTTTTCGCGTTCGTTTTGATCGTTCCAGGTTTTTTTTTTGTTAAGCGTTTTAACCCATTTTTTTGCTTTATTTCGTAATAACCATTTCGTAACCATTGAGTAGCTTTTGTTTCATTTTAGGCACAAACCTTCCGCTTTAATCCATCACATCTCCCTGTCAAACCTCTATCGAACGCAGCATTGAGAATCGAACGCACTATTCCGGGAGTCGGAAGGCAATGGGGTGAGTGTGCATTGTTTTTAAAACGTAAATTGCAAACCATAAACTTTTTGTACCAAACTTTTACGCTTTTCACTTCATCAATCACGTTGAATGCCCCTTTTCAGAGGTGCGCGTGTTTCTGAACATGTAATCTGACATTTCATTGGCTGCGTTGAACAATAGCGAATAAAATGAAAATTTGTACTATGAAATCAGCAATTTTTTAATTTAACTCTAAAAAATCTTCCTTGGGAGCTTATATGCTTTTAAATTATTTTTAAAACAGATTTTAAATTGCGAATTTCTTGCAAGAAGCACCCTCTTTTAACTGAAAGAAGCCCGATGCTACCCGCTACGTATGACTAATTTGATTGTGTTTCCAGCAGACCTGATTTAAACTAATACAAACAACTCCTGATGAAGGCTTCCGAGTAATTCAATGACACAGGTTTACAATACGTGCGGGACATAAATGTATACATACATCTTCCCATTGCCTTCCGACCACCGCGTAATTATGCTCGCGGTCTTTGCCTTCCACGAAACAGCTCTAATTCAACACGCTAAACAAATCGATTATCTAAACAAGCGATTCAAAGGAATCTGTTCAATCCTTGTCAGCAAACACAGCTCAGGCCAAATTGTGTAACAACAAACCGAATCGCAAGGGTTTTCCCATCCCCGCGTCTGCTCAGCTCTGCCGAAGAAAACCTACAGCGCAATCGAATTTCAAGCGAAGAATTTTTGGAACCCCTTCGTCGCAAACCGCGTCGCGTTAACCGTATCGCCGGCAAGGATTGATTGACTCTCCATGTTCGACTAATGACTCACTATTAGCGTCGAGGGATATCCTGAGCACTACTAGACGGTGAAGATATTGGTGCTGCCCTTCTAGAGTAATAAGACGCTCTTGCAACGTGCCCGGTACGTGCCCGAGAGTTTGCCGGGCTCTGTTTGAGCGTGCAAACTCCGTGGGAACGAAGGGCTAGTACCGATTTATTTTGTTCACCTGACACACTTACCTTGCTTATGATGTCGGGCGATGCTCTTACTGCCACCGTCACCACCGCTGCCCGCCTTGGCACGGCTCAACGCGCCCGTCGTTTTGCCCGATTTGCGCTTGACTCGGCGCCGGATGATGCTCCCATTGTCACCCATCTCGACGATGATCTCTTCACCCTCGATTTCGTTCTTGTCCAGGTATTGGCCAGCGTCCGCACTGTTTTCACCATCCCGCTCGTCAACGTCAACGTCCGCGGGGCCACTGTTGAGGAACAGATTGTCGTACACGCTGTGGTCGCTGTCATTTTCGTTGAAGATGTTGTTGATCACTATGGCGGGTGACAGTTCTTCCAGGTTAAGCAAATGATCGTGCGGACCGGGCGAAGATCGGCGACGACGGTGGTGGTGGTGATGATGGGGACGCCGTTGATGTCCTTGCCCGGTTGCACGCTTCGAACGTGCCGGGAAGGAGGCCGCCGCTAAAGACTCACGAACTTCCGCATTCTGGATGCCCAGTTCCCACCAGAAGGAGGTGTCGTGGGCGTTACCGTGCAGGGAAGCGGTCTGATCGCTGGCATCGGCATGGCTGCGGAGTGCATTGGTGCCGGACTTGCCTGCCTCGACCAGCTCAAAGTCGGCGGTGGTGAAATCCTGGGGCAGATAGATCTGCGTTGTCTCGAACGTGACAAAGGGTGGTTCGGTCGTTGCATACTGCTTGCGAGGTCGGGAAATTTTTAAATCCGGTGGAGGACAACCGGTTGTGGTTTCTGCAAAAAGAGAGAGAGAGAGAGAGAGAGAGAGAGAGAGAGATAGCATATAAAAATGATTTTCTTTAACTTCACATTTTGCGGTTTTATACTGTTTAACCGAACGAAAGCGTTGATAGTATATACAGGCTGTTCTGAATAAATTTTCAATTTTCTCAAGGGATCAGAACACTTGAATTGTATTCGATATACAAACATTATCAACAAGATTCACTTAAAATTCCCAACATTAGCATCGATCATGGCATCAATGCTGTTTTAGAACCTCCAATGTCGGTTTTGATGCATACCGACCGCCCGCAAACACTCTTATGTTTAACCATTTAATGAGCCTTTGCATTACTGTAAGCATTGCATTATTGGTGTCCAAATGTTTGTGATCTAATGAAGTTTGTTCAATGTGTTATGCTAACCGTCTTGCCTACGTGTATTAATGAGTGCTCTTTTATTAGTACCCAACTGCACACTACAATCAATTTCCGGGAGGTCAACCATTTGGACTGCTCAAGCCCAAGAAATGTTTAGACAACAATTTATTACTTTAAACAAAGGTGTGACACGGCGCCGAAAAATGGGGGCGAAAATGCCTTACATAAGGGCTATCATAGGCTAGCTTTGTTATGCAAGACTTGGCTACAAAGTTTAGCAGCTGCACATAGCTCTCTTTTTAAAAATGCGGAGGCATCACATCGGAGGATGCATATCCAAAAATTATCAAAACTAGAAGAAATGTAACCTGTAGTCTCTAATTCATGCCTGATTGTTTCTAATGTATTTTTGAAGCATTGGAAAGCAGTCAGATTATCTATATTTTAATGGCGGACTCGGACCGTCATGATGCAAGTTCTTTTCTCCCATAATTCAGTGCTTCGAAATATTTAAATGGAAATTTTGAGGAGAGTGTTTCAATCGGAAATCGACATATTGCAAACCCGTTGTGAAAAGTTGCAATCATACAATGGAATGTTGCGTTCAGTTAGGGGAAGTACCGAACATTGTTGTGGAATTAAGGAGGTGGTAATTGAAGCAATATTTTCAAAAAACAAAGTACATAAAACCGTTTTGAATGTCCCATTTAGATAATTGGTAAAATATTCTTCTTCTTCTTTATTGGCGAAGACGTCGTCAGCTCTTCGGTCATGCCTGCCATTTCTGGCTTACTAGATTTATTGTTACCGCATAGTTTGCTAGGATTGAACCAATCGTTCGGCAGTAATACCACAACTAATTGCAAAGCTCTATAACCGAAGATTTTTGTTTTTTTTTTCTGAAAGGGAAAATCTTGGAGAAGATGGCGGAGCAGATGCTCCACTCCTAACATCTCTTCATTGATTTTAAAGCCGCATATGACAGCATACCCAGGGTAAAACTGTACGACGCAATGAGCTCTTTTGGAATCCCGGTCAAGCTTATCAGGCTTGTAAGAATGACCAACATTACATGCCAGGTGAAGGTGGATGGAAAACTCTCAAGGCCCTTTGCTACCACCAAGGGCCTGCGCCAGGGAGATGGGCTTGCCTGTCTCCTTTTCAATCTGGTGCTAGAGAGAGCCATCCGCGACTCGGAGGTGAAAACTTCGAAGACCATCTTCTTTAAGTCAATCCAGATCCTGGCATACGCTAATGACATAGACATCATTGGTTTGAGGCTCTCCTATGTAGCAGAAGCTTATCAAAGGATCGAGCGTGCGGCCCAGAACCTCGGGTTGGAGACTCACGAGGCGAAAACCAAAATGATGGTGGCACCACCAGCGGCACTGCTAACAAACACATATTTACGCACGGGTGATGTACAGATAGGTAACCGCACCTTCGAAGTCGTCCAAAACTTCACCTATCTGGGGTCAAAAGTCAGCACCGACAACAACATTGATGTTGAGTTACGCGCACGGGTGCTGGCTGGCAACCGGTCATACTACAGCCTGAAGAAACTTCTCCACTCTAAATACCTGTCGCGACGGACGAAGCTGGGACTGTACCGAACATTTATAGTCCCCGTACTCACATACGCCTCTGAGACATGGACTCTGTCCAAAACTGACGAAGCCCTCTTAGCCGCGTTCGAGTGGAAGATGCTCAGAAGGATTGTTGGCCCCGTATGTGTGGATGGACAATGGAGGAGCCGCTTCAATGACGAGCTCTACGAGCTGTACGATGATCTCACCATCGTGCAACGAATTAGACTCGCCAGACTCCGGTGGGCTGGTCATGAGAATGACACCGGACGACCCAGCCCGTAAAGTGCTTTTAGGCTGTCCACACGGACAGAGGAGGCGTGGTAGGCCCAAATTGAGATGGAGTGATGGCTAAACCGTGAGCGGTATCGAGGATTGTTGCAGCAGGCCAAGACCGCAAAGCGGATTGTAGCGCCTGATAAGTAAGTATAACCAAAGTGAAAATATCCCCTGAATCACTGAATATCCCTGAGCGAAATGCAGCTTTCCACAACGAAAATGCAATTTGCCACTATTCAGGGGAATGTTTCGCACCGAGTGATTCAAAAGTTCGATCATATGATACCAAACCCTGTATAAATGAAAAAAAGTTCACACTTTGAAATGACTAATGGTGTGTGTTAATATCTTTAACCTAAGAAAAATTATAAACCATTGTAGATACGTCTAATTCATCTCGAATACCCTTGTTTGGTACAATCTAACACCCTCTCCTAAGTTAACTTTAATGTATGCACTCTAAATTAGCACATTAAACAACACTGGGTATCGCTTACGTTATCCTTTAAAAGCCCGAAACAGTTTCAAATTCAAAACATCCCTCAAGCGACGATTGATGAGAAAAAAAGATGAATTGAAAAATTTTACCGCATTGCAAACCGATTGCAATCGATTGCTTTTAAGTTTAATCTTATTACTCTTGACAAAGCCATTTCGATTGCATTCCCAGCATTACACGATAATGAGCCGTAAATAGGCGCACATCGAAAGAACCTGGATGATGATGATGATGCTGTATATAACAAATTCGGACGATAAATCAAGCACCGAAATTAATGTGAGGAGTAAAGTAAAACAAAAAAAAAAGGCGCAAAAGGTTTTACATAATTGCTCGACAAAATCACAAACAGCCTTTCAGTGGTCGGTGTGAGTGAGTGAATCGTTTCCCATCTGGGTGGCGCGAGCTGAGGGGGGGGGGGGGGAGTAGCGGTGGAAAACCACAAATTTTACAAACCAACAATTTCAATTACTTCAATGACGTTAAGCCCTGTCGGGTTCGATTTGTGCGTTTAATTGGGGACGGAGGTCAATTAAAACTACAGCAGCGTCGCCCATCGCGTGTAAGCTTCGTGCGTGGTGTTATGCGTTTTATCGCACGTAAACCATATTTACTGTCAGGGTGCAATTTAGAGTGCACCGTTGGTTATTCAATTCAAAAGAAATAGCAAAAAAAAAAAACACGCACGCCGAAACAAAATTACTCAAAGCTCATCCGAATGTTTGGGCTCCGTGTGATTGCGATTGGATCCGGCATTTGCGTGAACCGCCGTGCAATTAAACAGCTGCCCGTCCATAAAACGTTCGAAAATGTATGATTTAAATGCCGCTCCCACGTGGGAGACAAATGGGGCGGTTCGTATGGAAAATTACGTCGAATTATGCGATACTCATCCGCACTCATTAACCCGTTTGACGTGGCACTGGCCATTAAACTTCCCGCCCTATTCGGGCGTTGTCTGTTTTTAAGTGCAGTAGGTAATGGGTAACTTCCACTCGCTAGTTTGAACCGGAACTGGCGGATCTGAGGCATCCAAAACTGGGTTAGTGCTGGCTTGATGGAGCGATATTTACACTCCCGCACGCACACCACTCACACTCACAGGCACTGCCCGCTAAAACATACTCCCGGCGGTGATGGTGGGTCAAATTTAACGGAAGTATTCGCTCGCCAAATTGGAGCACATATTGGAGCGTGAAGCTTCCAAACGATACAGTGCTTCCAAAATCTGGATCCAACCCCGCCTCTCTGTTGAATCCTTTGAGATCGGCTGCTTTATTATCCACCGGTGAATTCATTGTTTCCCTGCCACGGTTGCAGAGCTGCGACAAAAGATTAGAGCCAGGCTCGCTGGTAACAATGATATGTTGCTTTGGGTTATCGGAAAAGTTCAAGAATTATTCGAGATATTGATTTTTTTTTTTCGAAATGGGAGATGATTTCGATTCTTATTCCAAAGATTAGTATTCGTAGCTGGTCTGGTAATCAAGCAGTATTGTTTTGAATATTTTCTTCTTCTTTCTTGGGCTAACGACCTCTTAGGTCATGCCTGCCATTTTTGGCTTACTAGACTTATTGACACTGCAAAATTGGATAGTCAGTCCTTAATATGAGAGAACGGCCCAGATAGAATTTGAACCCCGGTACTGTCGTGTGGAGACCGGCGCCGCTGCCGCATCTACTACCGGTCCGCCCGTTTGGATATACGTGGACTGATTTATGATATCCTTATCTTCTTCTTCATGTTGGTTTAACGATCTCTTCAGTCATTATTTCCATTTCTGGCTTTTTTAAATTTTGTTTTTTTATTCCTGAAGCTGTATATACAGTCCAGTGCCCGGGAGACGGTGGGATTTGATTTCCGGTCCTGCCGTGTGAAAACTGGACCTGCAGTCCCTTCTACTACCGTGTCGCTCCATCGATTTGTGACATCATTTAACTCTAGTATTCAGTATGAACATCAGAAACGATTGCTCTACAAAAATTAAAAAGGGTAACCCATATACATGCATAATGCTGGCTGTTTACGCTTAGATGTTTGTTTACGTTTAGACGTCAAATCTACTTGACGAAAGCTAGTTTCGTCAAGTTTTAATACATGAAATATTTCAAGGATACAGTGAGTAGGAGTGAGTGTCGCTCGCGTGGGGGACACTCATAAGAAAGTTTATAAATAGGGCAGAAAACACAATTATATCTCTCTTCGAATTTGGAATCTGAACACGACGCTTGGTAAATATTGCAACACACATCGATCCGAAACTCCGCGAATTCTTCATGGTGCCGTGACCAGGATATAGCTCGAATTTCTGGTGCTTTCGCGAGTTTGATCGACCCATCGTTCACCGTTTTCTGTGTCGTACCACATTTCGTTTGGATTTTCGTGCACCGTACAGCTGTTTTTGCCGCATCACGCATTACACTGCCGGTCACCCACTCACACACACACACACACACGATTGCACAATGCCCGTACCACCCGTTGTTTTGGCGTCCCGTCGGACAATTTTGTTGGCGTCCCTTACTCGGTACGAGAAATTTTTGGATAGTTTCGTTCACGCACGGGATCAAGTACAAGTGGAGGTTCGCTTAAGAAAATTCGAAACATTATGCAAGGACCTAGAGAGTGTTCAACAAGAATTAGAGGATTCCGCTTCCACGCTGGAAGAAACAACGCAGAATGCTGCATTTCGAGAGAATTTCGAGAATAGATTGATTCGTGTCCAATCTCAACTGCAGGCAAAGCTAGCTCCTACCGCGCACCCGAGCACTGGATCGAACTCACTCAAGGGCATCAAGCTTCCCACCATCGCGCATCATACGTCACAGGGTCACGAACTGAGTCACTCGCGGCGAATAACCTTTCCGCGTCAAACTAGTTTTGGTACCACGTCACATGAAACGCCAAATTGCATTTTATGCAATTCCTCGCATTCATTGCTAAAATGCCCACGATTTGAAGGAATGGAGCCTAAGGATCGCTATCGTTTCGCGATGACCGCGCGTTTATGCACAAATTGCTTACGCGAGAATCATGCGGCTCGTGATTGTCCGGCGCACTACAAATGCCGGTATTGTAATTTGGCACACCACACAAAACTGCACTTCACACCGAATAGCCCTAGTGACACAGCTCCGCCACATCACACACACAACACCGCTAACGATCACACGGCCACCGATAACACACAACGCACATTTGCAGCAGCACTACAGCAAGCACCCGAGCAGGTATTGCTCCAAACTGCTTTCGTGAATATTATTGATGATTTCGGAATTGCTCATCCTGCGCGCGCGCTGTTGGACAGCGCATCGCAGTCGAATCTTACTAGCGATCGACTCGCTAAATGGCTAAGTTTGAAGACGAGTAACGTACACGTTACCACGCTAAATTGGATTTTGTCACCACCCAACACCTGGAAAACCGTTGTGGCTAATCGTGTTGCTGAGATCCAGAACTATTCACGTCCTCGTCAGTGGAAACACATTCCCGGCTCAACAAATCTCGCCGGCCTGGTATCTCGTGGGATGTCAGCAGTGGACATGCTGAAAAGGTCGATATGGACTTGTGGTCCCGAGTGGTTGGGGCTACCTGCTTTTGATTGGCCAATATCGAATTCATTGCTGGCGGCCCAAGCTGATATTGAAATTCGTCGGACACGCACACAACAATCGTCACAAGTTACTTCATCCACGATCACACCTAAATTCCTGGAAGCAGCTAAACTCGCATTATGCATCCTGGCGCAACAAGACGAGTTTTCATCGGAGATCCGGTTGCTGAAAAAGAGAGAAACTATAGGGCGGCGCTCACCTCTACGGCGCTTGAATCCATTCCTCGATGAGGAAGGAATAATGCGAGTGGGTGGCCGATTGAAGCTTGCACAGCTTCCCTACCAGTTCAAACACCCTATCCTACTTCCCAAGAACCATCCTTTTGCTCGTCTCATCGCATACCACTTTCATGAAAAGCTGATGCATGGCAGGGGAAGACTATTACTTTCCCAGGTTCGAGAAGAATATTGGCCGCTCGACGGACGGAGATTAGTGAAAGGAGTAGTCCGTAATTGTTTTTGTTGCATACGACAGGATCCCGCCCTAGTGCAACAACAAACCGGCCAACTTCCGTATCAACGCATCACTCCGAGCCGGCCGTTTTCTGTTACTGGAGTGGATTACGCCGGCCCATTTTGTCTTAAGCCGACGTACAAGAGAGCTGCCGCTGCCAAGTGTTATTTGTTTTTGTTCGTTTTTTTTGCAACCAAGGCGGTTCACCTGGAGCTGGTCAGCGATCTCACCACTGCAGGGTTCTTGGCCGCTTTACACCGTTCCACAGCCCGGCGCGGGCTACCGTCGGATATACACTCCGACAACGTAAACAACTTGAAGGTTCGTCACACGCGCTAAAAGAATTTTTTGAGTTATTTCAGAGTGAGCAACAGCAAAACATCATCGCAACCAACTGCTCTGACATGGGGATTACCTGGCAATTACTCGTGCAACGTTTCTGGAAGCATTGGACCACTGAGTATCTGCAGGAAATGCAGAAGGACAATAAGGTTGCGGTTCGGTGCGAAATCGTTCCCGGCAGACTGGCCATCCTTGTGGACGATTCCCTCCCCATCACCCGCTGGCCACTGGCGCGCATCATTGATGTACACCCTGGAGAGGATCAGCTTACAGTAGTGAAGCTGAAAACGGCAAATGGATTAGTCTCTCGTCCTGTTACGAAAATTTGCGTTTTACCTGTTGCGAAACCGTTTTGTTAGTACCGAGTGTTACCCACTGGTCCTGTCGAGCAGTTTCCGCACAAGGTCCTCAGCTTTGTACCCAATTTTGTGCTCGTGTGCAACATTCCATATTGCTATCCCTCTTTGCCAGTACGGCAATGATCGTCTGTGCTGCTCTGTCAATTCTTCCACAGCCTGTGTCCATGTGTATACGTGTGTATGCCACTGCTCGACCGTGTAAACGCGCGGTATTGGTATGTATTGTCGCGTCGGTGTAGACTTGACAGGTACGGTGCCGGCACGTAAACAAACCATTGGCCGCAGTTGCTGTTATCGATTAGAATTGTGTTTAGGCAAAGCAACTTTGCCAGCCAAAACATCCGCGTCACGTCGAGATCGCTCCTGTATCGGAGGGACCGTCGCATTAATCAATTGTGTTAAAAATTTGCGGGAAAAACGTAGTGCAATGAAAGCCTTTGGCTCTCTTACGGAGCCGGCGTAGGAAGCTTCCGGATGTGTTTCGGAGCCGGCATCGGATACTATCGGAGTGTTTAAAGAGGCGGATGAGGTCTCGGAGGGCCAAAGCCTCTTTTAATAAATGATTTAAAAAAAGAGCTGTTTTGTTTGTGAAGCAAATAGTGGCAAGGCGAAAGAAAACACATATCACAATACATACAAACAGCGTGATCACACACACATGTATACCCCTGGAGCGCAAACGCTCACGCACACCACCCCATAAGCCCGAATCCGAACGTCCTCAGAATGTCCTCAGCCCATGTAAAAACGTCCTCAATTTTGTATGGCCGGCGGGCTTGTGACACAAAATTAGGACGTTGCATGCGGATTCGAGCACTTGTATGACGAGTGGGTAGTTATTTTGTTATGACATTCTGTCATGGGGGGGAGTATGTTTACGCTTAGATGTTTGTTTACGTTTAGACGTCAAATCTACTTGACGAAAGCTAGTTTCGTCAAGTTTTAATACATGAAATATTTCAAGGATACAGTGAGTAGGAGTGAGTGTCGCTCGCGTGGGGGACACTCATAAGAAAGTTTATAAATAGGGCAGAAAACACAATTATATCTCTCTTCGAATTTGGAATCTGAACACGACGCTTGGTAAATATTGCAACACACATCGATCCGAAACTCCGCGAATTCTTCACTGGCATTTCTCCAAGAGCATGAGTCATACTATCTCCTAATCACATAACCATGGTGTGGTATAAGTGGATATTTGTAGAAAATTATTGAACTAAAACAGAACATAATCTTTTAATTTTGTGTAGAATTGCAATGTAAAGTGACCAAAAGGCATGTGAAGCATATTCTGCCGAGCAACGAACACATGGAGTGGCCTCGGAGACTTGGTGAGTTCAACTTCGTGGGGGGTCATAACCTGAATCGGTCCAGTAATTGCCAACAATGTATATCCCCCCGACGGATGAATGTAAATATGTGTTTTTTAATAGAATTATGTTCAAACTTGATGGTTTAAATAATTAACAACACATTCAAATCGGTGTTGTGCAAAGAAACCGATTCAAATATGAGTTGTGAAATTGATGCTCTCACACCGATAGTTTGGGCAGCTTTATCATTTCAAGGAAAGCTTCCATTTATCATGAATCTCAACAAGGCCAAAGCCCGAGGGCATCTAAAAGTCAGTAATAGTCTTTATAATACCACGATGTATCTTGTAGGAACCGATACTTAAAATAATATAAAATAGATTGTTCTAACGATCTAAACTGAAAGGAAGAAAAAAATGGAAAAGAAACATTGAAAATGTAGTGGTGATATTCTTTGTCCGCTAAGTGTATTTGAGTGTTTGGAAAACCTTCAAACTTTTTGAACCACCCATTAGTAACAGTGGTGCGATGTTAGCCGTATCCACGCAGGCAGTATCTACAAGTGCATCATCAGTGCACCGCAAGCTTTACCCCGTACCATGAAGCATCGAAATAAATAGCTCTCATTTTATTGTTCCTGTCCTGTTTTCATTGACGCACCGTGACCCGCCACCCTTTGCCCGTAAGGGCGTCTCTTATGAAGATCATATTTCATCCGAGTGACAATCGGTACCGTTTGGGAAATCGTCGTCGTCGTTGTCGTCGTCATCGTGGCCAGTGGTTTCAATATCCGGCCCGAAACGCGCCGCTAGTCGCTGCTGGGAAACGGGAAAAGGAACCTATTTTCACGCCACCGAACGACTATTCTCGACGCTGGAATCGCGGCCGCATGTTATACGGCTGGTGGATAAATTATCCTTGTCATAAATGAAGCCAAAACAAAGTCCAGCCATACGGCGCGCTAGTGTCCCGGCTAAACCGATCGGATGCAGATGGTCTGTCGGTCGGTTCGGTCCGGTGGCGGTTTTTTGGTGGTGGAAATCCAAATTTGCATACCCACTATGCTGGCCGAGACGCGGGGGGGAAGAGGAGCGGGCAACGCACGGAATGGAGGAAACGTAGAACGAAAGTGTGGTAATGGCAGATGCACGATGAGAAATGATTGGTAATAAAACATCAAAGTGAGTGGCGAACAACACAACAATATGCACAACAATCGGATTGCCGGTGGTTGAGGAGATAACTTTGGTGCGGATTATGATACAACAAGGTATAATTCCACAAATAGGGATTTATGTTGCACGAGATGAACAACGCAACGGTACGAACAAATAGCACGTGTGTGGAGAATTAAAATTTATGCGTATTACACGGTACTGTCGGTTCGGTGGCCAAGAGCGAGTATCAAACAAAACGTGCCGTGTGCGCCATGACAGAGCCCAGTGCACTAAACTAGCAAACAACGATTTATTGAGACTCATGTGGGTAGGATTTTATATTGCCATTAATTTAACAAACGCTAGCGGCATGAAACCATTCTGCAAGCCAAATTCATGTGACTTTTAGCATTGCGCGAATCGGTTAAAAGAGGAAGGTAAAAATAAATGCACTCAACATGCCTTCATTCACAGTATGATTTACTTCAGCCTTTAATGCTTTGATATATGCAAAAGATTATTTAGACAAATGATATTTTTTCCATTTCCTCACTTTTTCTGTAATTTAAAACTTCACTTTTCACTATTTTAAAGAAACTAAGTAATACGGCCAGGCCGTCCTTCATGGAAATTAAAGGAAATTAAAGAAGCATATTGCTGTTTAGTTCGGAATTAATGATAGCAAAGGCAAATTCTAGTGGCTTTAACACTGATACTGATGATAGAATTAGCTTGTAACTATTAAGTATTAGACACACTTATATTCGCCCATTGAAGTATCAAATTGCTGCAATGTGTACACTTTCACACTCAGCATCGATAACAACAAGCGGAATATGAGTGAATAGACCAAATGAGCCAACAGTTTGTTCAGTAAGTTAATGCTCCTAATAATATTCGTCCAGATTCAAATATAGCTCGGATTTTAGCCACCATTTGACTGATATGGATATGGTTGATGTGGCAGCAACCTTGGTAAGTGCTGCAAATAGTTTACTGACAAACTGGATTAAGCTTTAAAAATTATTTTAAAGTATCCCGCTCAAAGAATAAAATTGTTAATGTTATTTTGAAAGTTGTATTTACGTTATAAAATTACCGTAACCCCTAAATGAATGTTTTTATTTTTGTTGCTAAGAAAGATGCTCAAAAAGATTTTTGTTGTTCATACATGTCAAAGGACTTCTAAAACTAAAATTCTTAGACAACTCATACTTCAATTGTTTTTCTCTCTCTAGGTGAGACTTTTTGGACGTAGACAATCAATTGATGCTCCATGTTGGTTACTAAATTATTTGATCAGCTCCTACCTTAGAAGCTCCTACCTCCTACCAAGCGGTGAAGCCATGGATTTCCTATTTTAACGAACATGAAGCACTGCTGGATGATCGGCGCCTATTGCCTATTAGATGTTTGCGTCTTTACCGCAAAATGGGATGTTGCAGAACTAAGAGCTACTACAACGTCCGATTAAGGATGTACCTCACTATTTCCCACTTCTTTGATCAGAGATATTACCCATAGATCATACAAATCTTCTAGCCCATATCAACCATCAGAGGCATTGGTCAGAGCAAACTTTCAATCGTTT
This sequence comes from Anopheles stephensi, assembly GCF_013141755.1. Taxonomy (NCBI): domain Eukaryota; kingdom Metazoa; phylum Arthropoda; class Insecta; order Diptera; family Culicidae; genus Anopheles; species Anopheles stephensi. Next base: position 51,016,817 of record NC_050203.1, read on the forward strand.
AAAAAACTGGTACATTGGCATTTCAGGCGACCGTGCGTTCATTCGAATGATGTCTAGGCTTAGGTGCTAACATTTCGCTTTGGACGCGTCTCATCAGCGACGGGTCGACTGCAATAGATCCATGGAATAGATCATCTTCTATGGTCTTCTAAGGAGTACGAGGCTGCTCAACCCAGCTTATTGGACGCAGTGAAGAACAGCGTCAGATCTCCTATCGTTCCTATTCCTGCTGAGGGTGGGAGCGAGGATGATACCTACATCGGGTCTATTTTTAAGTCCTGCCAAGCGAATGGTATAGTCGTTTAGTACTTTTCCTACATGCCATCTACTCTTACTGTTTGTCTGTGTTGTGTGATATATCTCGCTTGTAATTATGATGTCGAACGACTGGATGGATGAATGGATCAATGAAATGAATGAGTGCGATAATAGAAGGAACTTGCTATGCCATAGGTGGAATACATCGGATCCCGAATAAAGAGCATGTTACATTGTTGCAAGGACGTGTTGCAACGATTAACAACCACAGACACAAAACGGTGATGGATCTCCTTAGCCATGGAGGACCATGAAAAGCACTCCTTTCCAAGCACTGGCGGGTTATGATGTCTGCACACTATACCGACCCGCGCAAACATCACTAACACGAGTTTGGATGACGGAATTACTATTAACAGCAGCGCTCGTCTTCACACTAGTCTTCAGAATAGGTTTTCAAATCCCATCCGGACCGCTCCCCCATAGTGAGGGCTGACTATCCAACTATGCTGTATAAATAAGTCTAGTCAGCCGGAAAAACGGAAGCCATGACCTAATTGATCGTTAGGCCTAGAAAGAAAAAGAAGAATTACTTTTAACAGATCGGCCGAGCTCAGCCGGGATAACATGACCTTTCTTAAAACCTATGTGAATTGTACTCTGTCTTGTATTGTCTACCTTGTAATTTGGTTTTAAGTAATACGGCAGGACCGTTTCTCATGTGTAAAAAACTGGTCAAAGTTTGCTCAATTTGCAATAAAGTTGTCGCATGCGTCTGATAGACTGACGCCTTTTTAATCAATAGGATAAATTAATTTAAACGCAGCTTAACATTAACTACATAACCGATCCGAGGCTTCGTAAATCAGGAGGACATTCATGCGTCTAGGGGATGCTTTACAGTCATTTATCATTGAGCAAACTGTGTATTGCAAACAAACATATCGATTCAAAAGAATGCAGTCGAATTTAATTAAAACAAAACACTTGGCGTTCGCCGCACGCTTCAGACGAAGCAATTTCATTAATTTGTGCCCCTGACAGAAACAGCAATAAAGTGGCCCCTCGTATCCTCGTTGTTACACATCGAACACACACAACAACAACAACAACAACAAAATGAACAATGCCGAGCCAGAAAGAACCAAAAAAAAAGGGAGAAAAATAAAACATCACCAGACACATAAAAAACCGCTCAATTAGTTCTGCATCGTAAATTATCCTTCAAAGCAGACAGTGGCACTTCAACGTTTAACCTTCAGGCACGCAGTACGGGGTGCGGTTTCGGTCGAACGTGCCGGTCACGATCGCTGCCGGGGTAGCACCACCTGGGTTGTGATACAAAATAAGCATCGGCCCGGACCAGCTTTCCCGAAGCATTTCCTGAACTTTTCCCAGCGCGCATTTCAACACCTTGCTCGCGGAAAACAATGGTGCGGTTTAGCCGAGAACCAACCACCAACAAAAATGGAGACGCCTCGCTGCCAAGTGCCGAAATCCGAAGCTCATTACGAACCACCAGCCGGACGCTGGCCGTTGCAACCAACTGCCACCGCAGCTGCTCCTTTTGCCAATTTGCCATGCTGCTACGTGGCGTGTGCATCGCCCGGTCACAATGATTGCAGGGGAGTACATTTTTCTTCTCGATTGGGAAAACTACAATTGAAACTAATTGTCCGAACCGTGCGCACAGAACCCGGGGCCAGCGAGGCTCGAGCTGGGAGTGGCATTTATTTTATATTTTAGCAACAAATGGTGTTTTCGGTGCTTTCGGTGAGCACGGATAGAGATGGTGCTAGGCGCTCTGTCTTTCGGTACATCGGCATGGCTAGACACAATCGGTTGGAACTTTGTTGCTTTCGCTGGTCGCTACACAAGAAGCAACACTTCCAAACGGCACCGTCCTTCCGCTCCGTTCCAAGATCGTTCGCAACACAAAGCGCTTCGGTGATCGTGTAAGCTCATTAGTCGAGTACGAAATTTAATTGTTCGAAGAAACAATCGTTTTCGGGTGCGGTGTTCGGCGAGCGGAACATCCGTTAATGTACGCCTCCCCCATGCTCGGGAAGCACTCTCGGCACCAGACAAACAGTAATTAAAGTCGAAAAACAGGACACAAACTGCTGTCTGCTTGTTTAAGAGTGCAGGGCACGCTCTCTCTCTCTCTCTCTCTGTTACGTTCCGGTGCGATGGCACTGCAAATCGACTGGCTAGAATACCGAACGAATACTGAGCGAAGCGCAGCGCTGATGGAATGATGGAATTTTCGGAAACTGGAACCATTTCTTTCCGAGCTGTTTGCGCTCTTTTCTTCACTACGCTTTTAGGACGGAGAAGAACGCAAGTGTCAAGCTTTGAGGGGGTTTGATAGCTTTTTTTGTATTAGGAACAATTCCGTCCATAAGTACCCCAACAACAACAAAAAATTACACATGTAACGATGGAACGAAGAGGATAAGTGTAATGGTTGTAATGAAACAAAAGCCTCAACAAAACGCCAGCGCAAGCAAGTGATGAGTTTCACATAAGGAATTACGGTTTCATGAATGCGCTACTTAGGGTTGTGCTGAAGGAAGAGCACAAGATTCGGAGTGACACAAGTACAGTGACGGACAAACTAGTAAGAGTATCCTTACTACATTCATGATTCTATATTCGATTCACGATCTCTATATTTTCTTGCTATTGCTTTTGATACTGAAACTAGATCTAGCCTTGCCCAACTTCATCAAATCGGAAAAAGACTCATCAATATCTTTACTTTTTAAAACTATTTAAATTTCATTTAAAAAATACCAACAACGGGATATTGGCGACATATATTAGATCTTGGCCCGACACAAGTTACTTCGTCGAAAGGACGGGTTATTCGTAGCTAGTGATGTGAAAATTCTATTTTTTTTTTCAGAACTGAACAGAACCAGTTTTTTCCTGTAAGGTACGGAACGAACGAGGAAGGTACGTTGAAGCGTTGAAGGCAATTTTAAAGGGAAATTGTAACGAAATTAATGCATACAATACAGAACGAAGAAGCAATGATGGCACACGACCAAACAAAACAACCGATATTCGAACAGAGACAAACTGTAATGATTCTGAACCTACTAGGATCGTTCCGTTTCTTCAGCGGAATGATCGAACCTACCAGCATAAGTTTTTTTGCATCTATATTTTATTATCCATGAAAAGGTTATAACGTTCAGTTTCCATTATTTTTTTTCTGCTGACAGTTGTATCATGAATAGATCGCGACGCTAAAAGTAGCAACGCGTTAACCGACGATTGCTCAACTATTTTTTAAAAAAATTATTAGCTTTGTAAATAACTTGTGGTATTGTAAGCATCACGCCTCTAGGAAAACTGCTGTCCTAGTTCGACGATATTGTTGCATAGCCGAGACAAGTACACCGACAACTACTGCTAGGCAGACGCTTCCATTGTCACAATTTCGAGCCTCTTTTTGAGTAGGTTCAAAGAACCCACTAGGTTCATTCCGTTCGTTTCTGAAAAGAAACTGATGCTGTTACACTCCGAAACAAAATTGAATCATTATCACTAGTTTCGATCACACTTTGATCAGAAAGCCAAAAAGCAACTCAGAATCGATTACTTGACTGATCCAGCGATATGATCGTTGCCCATAAAAACTCAAACTTACTTAAAAAAAGGAAGCCGATTCATTGAAGATCGACAACATAACTCCAATTTTATGCTTTATGGAAAATTAAGTTGCCATAAGGAAACTTGACACAAATTTAAATTTGATGGTTTTATTATTGTCCAACTTATGTTGGTTCTATGGTAAACAAAATAAAAAAGACAATCAAAGAAAATGTCTTGATTGATGTAATTATACCCTCGATTTTTCGAAAACTTTTCAACTGAGTTAAAGAAAACAAAAATTAATTTACTATAGGTTGAATAATTTCACCATAACCTAGCTAATCTGCACCATTTTGCAAAATAAGGCGATCTTATTCTGTTGTCCATCACTGTGCTTCCACAATATCGCATTCTTTCTTAGTACGGAAAACGGCTCGACACATGTGTGTAAGGAGGTTTGGTTTAATGGGCCTAGTTTTTCGTCCACATATTGACCACATGCTATTCGTTTGCTTATAAAACAGTGTGGTCATTCGGTTTTGGTCGTTCGTCTGAGCTAAATTATATGACGAACAAACCGGCTCAAGGAAGGTTGCAAAAACGGCAACACTTTGCACGAGCTTAAAAATTGTGCAAACATAACGCCACACATTTGCACATGGAACCATTGGAAAATTTATCCTGGGCAATGGATGAGGGAGGGCTTGTATCAGCTGGTTGCTGTCGGAACTTGTGTTCCCTTTTTTTTCACTTGCTCCCGGTTCTACCGAAACCCGTTCATCACTCATAAAGCCGCATTGGCCACACTGTGCAACGTAAGCAACGTGGGGTCTCGGCCACGGGCAAAAAACGACGGTCGGGCAAATAAGATTGAAAGAAAACATAAACCCTTCCCGCGGCATGATTAATGGGTACAATCCGTAAAATGAAATTTTAGCCCTTTCCTTCACTTTCCCGGCGGCCCACGATTCCCCACTCGCCACTCCAGAGTGCCCTGTGAGTGTGCTTATTCATTCAAAAGTTCTCCAATTCCATGCTGTGCGGTGTGCTTTTTTGTGCCTTTTTCGTCTTTCGACGTTTCTTCAGTGCGGCGAACGGGTCATGGTGAAGGAAATTGGGCAAACCGAAGCAATGCTAATAATAATGTAAATGGAGGAATCCTTTCCCCCGAGCGTAGGAAGTAAGCGTCTGGAAAGTTGAATCATAAAGTTCCTAAACAATGAAGAGAAGGTAGATTGGTGCCCAAACCTCTAGCGAAAGAGAAAAAAAAAGTGAACAGAATTGTCGGTAAAGCACACCACAACCCACCCCAAACAACCCAGCGTACAACGCGCGTCTTGAAATTTCGGAAATGAAAGCCTTCCGGTACGGCGTACGGTGCACGATACGGTACGGTTCCGTGTTACGTAAAATCCCTTCGGCAACATATGAGGCCGTTCCGTTTCGAGGTGAATGACGAATTGCGGGTTCGAAAAGGTACCCACGGCTTAAGACAGACCCGCTCGAATTAGGTACTGGTAGGTCGAGGTTATTTACCAGCTTTACGACGCACGTACCCTTGTCAGGCACGGTGGAATAAACGATGGACTGACTCATGGTTTAAAATCGTTAAACTAAAGCTGATTGTAAATTTGATAGGTTTTTTTTGCACATATTTTTCTAGATTTCTTTGAAAGGTTAAAAAATAAAAATACATATAAAAAAGAATAACATATGTATAACACGACAATACGGCGTCAAACCGTCATACTTAAAACATAAAATAAATAATTACAAATAACAAACTATAAGCTTTATATTCAGTAAAAAACTTGAATAATTTTAAAACGGTTATGTTTTGGCCAATAAAATATATTGTCAAAATATCAAAAAAGCTTTAAACAAGAAGAAAGAAAGATAATAAGAGTTAAAAGGTTAAGAATTAATGAAAATTTAGCTTAAATTTTCAAACAATGTAGCAATTTCTAGTTTTATGAAGCAATAGCACGAGCATAGTAATAATATGGAAATTGCTTCATCATTATTGTAACACACTATTATGCAAACACTCTTACTTTGAAATGAAATGAAAAATGAGCTGATGTAATTTTTGACTTTTAGAAGTGACAACATTACTAGAAAGATAAACCTAAAATAAGTTAATTTTACAAATATCAAACACACTACACTAAAACACTGCAAAACGGTAGAACTATGATCCGAAAAGAGGAGCACATTGTGACATTCAAGAAAGTTATTTTAAATTCTTCTTAGAGCCTTAGAATATACAAGAACAAAGGTCTTGTCTATACTTAATGATCCAAGACTTTGTTTCATGTCGTTATTGTGCAAATTTTACAACTCAATAGGAGGGAATAACAATTCCATGTTCAGCAGTTCAGAAAGATCTTGAGGAGTTTGATGGGCATTCTGCTATTTTACAAAAGAATTCTGGGTAGAGCTGTATTGCTGTCAAACTTTCAGTGATAGACTATCATTCCTTGAACTTGAATATTTATATCTTCCGATTTCAATATTCACATACTTCATATACGTTCAAATACATATATTTTCGTACGTAATGCATAATTTTTTTATACAACTTTAACTTGTCCAAAATCAACTAAGAATCCCTAAGATTTGATTATCCGGTTCATACAGTTTTTCTAGCTATATGTTATTTGGTCAGAAGAAACCAAAAAACTACCCAAAAATGATGTATAGACTTCGAGGTGAAATGATCACCAAGACAGGAAAGATAATCTACACATTTTATCCATGGTAAATGTTATCTGAGTTGGTTAAAAATCTTTCCATAGAGCATGAAATAACATTATATTAGCTTAAAAGGTGGTACAACCGCTTCGTCGACTTAGCTTGCAGCAAAATTCCTCAATCCGCCAATCGCCACCATCTGCTAATCCATTGAACTTGACTTTTCTGGCGCACCTATTAATGCCATCATTCCATCTCAGTTTGGACCTAGTACGCCACCTTTATTCTTTTATGTCGACCTAAAAGGCTTTTACGGGCTGAGTCGTCCGGTATCATTCTAATGACATGGTAAGCTCACCGAATCCGGGCGAGTTTGATTCGCAACTCGATGGTGAGATCAACGTGAGACTCGTAGAACTCAATATTGTCACTGCTCCTTCATTGTTCTTACACACATTCGAGTTCTCTCTTGGACACAGACGATGGATCCAAGGGGTATTATGAGCACTGGAACTATAAATGTTTTACGCAGTCCCAGCATCGTCTTTAAAGACTTATACTTTAACCAGTTATTTGAAGGGAGTCAAGCAAAAAACGTGTCATAAAAAGGGAGTTCAAACACAGTCCATCTTCAAATCAGTTCAATAAAACATAGTGTTTATCAATAAAAAAAATTATTTTATATTAATTTATATTAATATTAGGCTTATTAGAATTAAAAATATTAGTGGATTATCGCATGCTAATTTAATCTTGTAAATGTGAAACGGAAACAAAAAAGGAAATATTAGAATTAGAAATAAACGCCTTAAAAATTGTTGTTTATTAGAGCGATTAAATTTAATGCTAGTATTAAACAAATTCTAATGGTTATTCCAATTTTTCAACATAAAACTTTATGAATGCATTATTCAAATCACAACCCCCAAAATAAAAAAAAAAACCAAAATATTTCATTCCCTGCCACGCTTACACTATTATTGAATTTACATTCCTCCGAGCGTGCGGCTACGCTTTAGGCTCATTTTTCAATGAAGCGACGTTGTCCGCTCCATTGTCCTACTGTGGCCGGGACCAAGACATGGTGCTTCGTACCACGGGACAGACCTTCGGGTGCGACACCCAAATGAATCTTCTAACATCAATATTCACTTTTCACAACACACGTACCCACCATCGTACGAAAAAACCACCGCCGGAGCGAGCTGTGGAAAAGTGAAAATTTATTCATCCTTTCCGTATTGCCACTTTTGCCAGCCCTTGCCAGTACAAAGCAGAAACAAGCGGAAAAAAGGTGCTGCTGCTGCTGCTCCTGCTGAGAGTGTTGTACAGTGGGGTGTGGGAGCCAATAATAAATATTCACACGCAACGGAACGCACGGCGGCTCCAGAGAAGGGCGCGCTGCTGCCTTCCCCATTCGACGATGCCGAGCGCTTTCTGCGTGCGGTAAGAAAAATCAAAAGGAAGCACCCAGCCCGTGGTAAGACAGTTTTGCTTGCTTTTTATCACTTTTTGCTTGGTTGGCCGTGTTGCGTGGGAGGTGGCGGGACAGTGTATCAGCGGGTGTGAAAAACATTTTTCAATGCAAACGTGCAATCGATTTCCTTTAGCCGACTTTGCTGTTTGAGCCTTAGTTTCGACACCGTTGATCGTTTGCCGAACCACAGTGCTCTCCATTGCTCACGCTCGCTCGATAAGATTGTTTGTTATTTGTGTGTGAAAATTTGTTATTTGGTTGTCTTTTTTTTTAACCATGAGCCTTTTCCTGGTGCTTTTTTGTTATGAACTTAACGCAATTTTGTGTATCGTTGTATTTACATCTCGCTCGACGCGGCACTAAATAAAGCAAGCAACAGTGGGCATTTTGTTTGAAAAGTAATAAGTGAGAACCAAGAGAAAAACCGGAAAAGAAAAACACAACCTGAAAGGAAGAAAAAAAAACATTGGAAAGTCAATCTTTTGGGCGGACAGCTTGGTTCGTTGGGTGGTTTTGGGATTTCATTGCTGGAAGCCTTGCTTTTTCTCTCTGTCTGCTTTTTCGTTAGCAAACGCGGGCAATATCAGCCGTTAGCGGTTTTATAGTTAAAGGAGGCTGAGCATTGTAGCTCAGCGCTCCGACCACGGGTCCCGGGATGGGTTTTGGTGCTTTCCATGCGAACGAACAAATGAACGGAGCGAGCCTGGGCGCGTTGGTGAGTCGAGTCACGTTGTTGCGTTTGTGTCCTCACATGCGCTTGAGGCAAGATTTATGGCACTTCCGATAACCGGAGGAAGAGAGAAAGAGAGAGAGAGGGAGCAGTCGGAAATGTCGGAATGACACACGGCCAAAGAAAACGTCCAAAGCACAAGGAACGATGCAGTCCGGGGAACGAAACCGGCTAGAAGACGACGGGGATAGCAGATCCGAAAACACGCACTATCATATCTTCCTGGAATGCGCCGGTACGGTCGGATGATGAACAGGCATGTGAGCAGCATGAGAGTGAAATAAAATGAGGTAAAAATAAAACACAATAAAATAAAAACCAACCAACGAACGATGAACGTTATTGTTGCCATTTCTCATTGCGGTGGTAGATTAAAGGGCGTTATTTGAATAATTTATGCTTCCCTTCGGTCCGTTTCTGCCGATGTACCGTTGCTCGGTTCCACAGAGCCGCATCTTTTCCCTACGCACCGGACCGGATGGATGGAACTCCTTCAATCCCGTGTTCATTGGTGAAAGAATCCGGGTTTTGTTTGTTTTTTTTTTTTACCGGAGAGTTGCTGCGTACGCGTGCAGCCTGTCTTTCTGATCAACGAAAAAGGGGGAAAAAGGGCAGAAACCTTTGAAGAATTGCAAATTCAATTGAAACATTGATTCATTTTCTGACAAATTTGTTTCCCCGGCGTCCGTTTGCCCTGGGCCGAGCATAATTGTGTGTGTGTTTGCCTGTGCAGCAGACACAACAGCCTTCACGTTCGATTCAGTTCTGTTACCCCTTTCTAACATCGATCGGGCACGTTTTGGGCACGTTCGTCTGTCTGTGCGCGGTTCTGTGCAGATCGCTGACGCGCGGTCTCGTAATCAAAGCTAATGAGCAACTGATTGATTAACCGAATTTACCATCCATCAAGCGGGTTGGATAAGCAAAATGAGCAGCGAAAACCTATGTCTGTGTGTGAGTGTGTGTACGTGTGTATGTTTCATCTGGGTAAAATTTCTTCACTCTATTCCAGACGCCACCGACCACACTTTTCCCGCACACACAAGCCAATCGGTGCTTGGCCGGGTGCGTGTCTGTGTGTGTGTGTGTTCGATTGGAAATGTAAACCAGCACCGAGCCACTTCTTCTCGGCTTTTGTGGAGCAAAGACGGCCACACGTATGCGTGGTGCTGGTTGGGGCGCCCAATGTCAAGTGGTTATGTTGCCACGTGTGAGCAACCCGCTCACGATGGAGGCGCCTGGTGCCCCGTCCGTAAGCCGGAATAAAACCACAAGCCGCCACACACCACCCATTTGCGTACCCGACAAAACGGGACGGAAAGGTTCACCTCGTCGACGGAAAATCAAATGAACCGGCAAGTAGCAAATTGATTTGCCATACACCGGGTGCCGCGTCCCGAGAAAATTCTTCCGCTTTCTTCTTCGAGGGCCGCAACCTCGATGCCACAAACAGCGGCGAAAATTGGGTACGGGTTTGGGTGGCTGTTCGGAAGATGATCAGAATTTCGGACACGGTTTTGGCAAAAGAAAAACAAATTTGTACACTCACACTCGCCATTTCCCCACCCGAGGGAAGCTTTTCCTGGCGGGTCTGGGGGAGATTGGAGCAGCTGTGCGGGTGCGGGCTGGCGGTTTGTCCGGGAAATTGATTGAATTGAATCTCTTCCCGGGGACGGTAAAACGGTTAAACGGCGAAACCTCATGCCGTCGTCGACCTCAATCAACGTAACGTTGAACCGAAACCCGGCTTGGCGTACGTCCTTAGCTACTGATCAATCTCATCAAGCGCAGCTGGAAACGGGTCGAAGTTTTGGCGTCGAGCGTTTGGGTGCCGACCGGGTTGTAACCGAATTCGTGGGTTAGATGATAGATAACGGTTGCGGATTTACGGATTGCACCGCAAGCAAAGGTAGGACGGAGGAAACGACCCCCACAACAAAACAGAGCCGAGTGCAACTGAACCCGATCAATCCGGTTTTGGCAGGCGGACATCATATACATTATTTAACAGTTCAAAATGACAGTCACAGATATCGTCGTTACATAGTGTGCTCTTAGGGTGCGTCCTGTGCTTCCCCCTCCTCTGCTTCCTTATCCGTTTCGCTGGAAGAAGATACGCGCACTGGTTCACCGGTGTTTATCCCTGGCATCCTTGTTTGTGGCAGGGAAATTGAATGGAAAATTTATCCCAACGCAGGCCCACCACCTTCCGGTGTTCCCAGTGTAAGAGGGTAAGCTTTTTGGTGATTTATCTTGTGAAGCAAAAAAAAAAACAATCACTGTAAACAGACAGTCGGTTTCAAACTTAATGAGCTGGTAAATGATTTACAAGAGGCAACGGAAATGGATTAGTTCGGTTTTTGTTCAGGCACTACTGTTTTGACATGTTTCTCGCTAGTTCTACCTTTATACGGTCCACTTAATCTTACGTGGTGTAGATAAAGCACTTTGGCGTGTAAATTATCCACTTAATCTAGAGCAGAGACCAAAAAAAAGGCCCGAAAATAAATAGTTCATTGTTCATGTGTACGTTCAGTGGCGCAAACAAACTTGAGGCGGACTTGACTAAAGAGAATGGTTCTGACACTCTGTTGTGGGCTCCGCAGACAACAAGAATTCCTACACGTTAATGCTCTTAGGCTATTTGGACCTCTTTGACGCTTTGAGTTTATTTTTGTTAGGTGAGGGAAGAATGGCCTGTATCCCTTGCATATAAGGTCATTTGGACGATAAGGTCTCCTGAACTACGAGAACTTTTGGTTAATGCGACCTAGACAAAGTGATGTCTTGGTAGATGGATTACGAGGTCTCTTAAGATTACGAGGTCTCTTGGTAGACGCGATCCTTAAAATGTCGAGATTCGTTCGATTGCTCTCTTAGTAATTGATGCTTGCTATACGGGACTCGTTCATGGATGAGGCTCTGACAGAAACGAGTTCTTTTTCGTAAATGAGGCCTAAACGACCATTTCTTCTACGGGGTCCATTGGTAGAAACTAAATAGAAAGCTTGGAAGCCTAGTCTACATTGATAACGCCGTCTCTTGGTAGGCTCGTCCAAGACTTTTCCTACTATGTCTCTGCAATCAGACTCTTTCAACAATAAGATCTGTTGGTAGATGCCTGACACTGTCTACATCCTTAGTACAACAAGTCATTGTATATCACTCATATACACTGCTCAACCACGAAAGAATGTACATAAAACAATTTCTTTAAGCTCTCCGTCCATTCAGCGATGAACAAAAATTGCACTTCACTGTAAAAGTAAATACTAAGCTAGCTATACCACTAGTTCACAGTGTATTAAACGAGCGACAAGAGTAAGACAGCGTTTGGGGGACACACTCCGCAGAAAAAACCCGTCTGACCCAGGGAGTCAGGGTTTCAGGGGGTGAAGTATAAATGAATAAATTACTGCTTGAATAAGAATGAGCATGGGGCTGTAATGTGACGACTACGAGCTCACCCGACGACGGGTGACTCGCTCACCGACTCGCTCGTCGCATTGAGTAGTGGTTGGGATTTTGGTTAATATTTATAAAACACTCCTGCTGCTCGAGACAAGGCCTGAGCTCTACCTATCAGCTCCGCTGACAAAAGGTGGACGAAAAATGCTGGCAGTGCGGCGGGGATTCGGCACGGTGCGGCAATACAATTTATGATGATGCCCGTGTGACATACGTATAAACCGTGGCTGAGCTGGAGGGGTTTTTTTTCCCAGCGATAGATTGAAGGTACACTTTGGGTTCGTTACCGACGGTAGGTAGCTCAATGCTAAGCTCCGTTGACTCTGCTGTCCACCTTCAATCAGCGTTCAGCAGACTACGGCGAGCAGCTGGAGCTGGGGTAGCGAGTTATCTTTCTCCTTTCACTCCAGCTCCTTGCCATGATTAGAGCTGACTACATTCACCACAGCCACCACCAGCCACCACACCAACATCAAAGCCCGCAGGATGGCTCACCAAAACACGGCAAGCCATACTAAACAGTACGTGTGCGAGAAGCGAAAGAAGGAAAGAAATAAACAACGGTAAGGAAATAAAACGCAGCAGCCAAGTCCTTCTGGCTGGCTTCTGACCGTCAACCACCGGGGGTGATTAGATTACGGTGACCGGATGTCGAGGCGAAGGAAAGTGGTTCCCTTCCCCAAGCCCCGAAGAGAGCCGAGACGGTTGGCAGCATTTGTCGACATTAATATTTTCTTCCTCAGCACGTTTTTCCTACTGTTTATCACTTTCCGCCCAGCTCATGCTCTTCCCGGTTCTGGAGGTTTTACTGAAGGCTTCCGCGATCCGTACCAGCAGATCGATCGAGCCATCGACAGCCGGACGCAGTGAGCATCTCGCCGAAGGTATCCAACCGATAATGGAAGCTAAAGCGCTTTTACTTTCCCTAGCCCCAGGCGCTATACAGTGCAGCAAAGTCCGCCAGCTTCTTTTCTTGGTTCACGACTCGCGCACGACTCACCTTCCTTTGATTTCTTATTTTATTATTTTGCACCATCTGCAAAGGATGCTCGGTGGAGAAAACAACGAATGGAACGCGAACGCGTACATCTCTTCGCGAACCACAACATCAAAGGTGAATGTTTGTTCGTGAGACGGTGAAAATTGCTTACGAACGCCAGCTTACCGGGGCGCACCCACCCCACTCCGCCTTTTTATTCTTGCCACCATTTATTGCCATGAATTCAGACACACAACCACACACCTCCACGCTAGAGGGGGAGTTATGAAAAGTGAAGAAGTTTTGCAATATTTCACCATATTTAGCACTTGGATCGAAACGAGCGAAACGAAGGCGAGTAGCACCAGCAGCAGCAGCAGCAGCAGCCGGAAAATCGACTGAGAAACGCATAAAAGTCGCGTAAAAAGCTTGCACAAGGGAAAAAGTTCTTCCCACCGCCCTAAAAACTCGCTTAGATGGTTTAATCTTCAAGCCCCGGTACGGCGGTGCTTGGGCTGGGTAAAATTAGCGTCCCAAAATTTTTGGCCTGCATTTGATGGCATTTCAGGCACGTTGATTTGATTTTGAGCTTTTCACTCTCGAAGCCCATTTCAATTACCTTCTTCTCTTCGGTGCTGTTTTTTTTTTGCACATGGCTGTTGTTTTACTTTAGACACCCAAATTTTACACCCTTCATCGGGTGTTTGTGTGTGTGTTTGTTCGGGCTGGTTCAAGCTGCTGCAGAAAGGAAGACTCAGACACAGCCGGAACGATTCCAAAACGGTTCGGTTTGACATAAAATGAGGAAACAAATGATGATCCAGCAGCACCCGTGAGGGGGGGAAAGGCAATTGCAATCCGACCGAGTCCGGAATTGGATTGGAATGCTGGGATTAGAGACACTTAAAGTGTTCCAATTTCGTTCGATTTTTTATTCGCAGGCAAAGAAAAATGGATTGCGATGTGCGCATGGGGGAGCTGGGGTGGTGGAAGTGCCTCGGAAGAACAGGAAAATGAATGAAACTGATTATGGGATTGTCTTGCACCGTGATTCAGACGTTTTTAAAGGATTTTAAAGCGGGAAATGAGCACATTTGTTTTTAACGAATTTTCATTCGGGGGCTGTTTTCTCGTTGGTGGAAGAAAATCCATTTGAAGCAGCTAGTTTACTTCATGGTAAGAAATCTTTAAAGCAGCAGTTATTGTGCCGGTACAGTGATGTTGGGTTGGTGAATTATAAAGGAAGTTGAACGGGCATTCTGGTGGTAGATGCGCCAGCGGTGCCGTCATTCACACGGCAGAACCGGGGTTCAAATCTCATTTGAGCCGTTCCCCCATAGTGAGGACTGACCCCCAAGTAAGAGGTCGTTAGGCCATTAAAAAAGAAGATTGAACACTGTATAACCCATTTCACATTATAATAATGTCTAGCTTTAATTTACTAGATAATGTATTTGCCTGCAAGGTAGTGAACAAAATTAATGAATTTTTACAAGGCAAATATTAACACTTTTTCAAAGAAGTTTAGGGGAATGTTAAGCATTAGCGAGATATGGAAAATGAGTTTTACAGAGTTATACAGTTCAATTTCAAATGTCCACAGTGGTTTTCACTCCTGTAAAGAACTTTTTTATCACCCGCTGAGCAGTTAGATGAAGCATCTTATGGTAAAACCATTCAAGTGTAAGCGGATGCGTAAACAAGGAGGTAATCCTATTGAACAATTTCCAATTTTTATCAAGTCAAAAGGGCTAGAAAAGGGCAAACGTTAAATAAATTACCAACTAATTAAGTAGCTGGGCCACATAATTTGCTACTTCTTAATTAAAAATCCGATCCAGTTGAATTTCATAGCATCGCAACGAATTGCAGCAAGATGACAACCAGATGATGCTGTGTTGAGAATCAAATCTTGTAAGAACGATAAGCGCAGGAATGGAAAGCGTTAGTAGCCTATTGGCAGAGGGCACAAGAATTTAGTTCGAACACCCGCATTCTGTGTTTTCTTCTTCTTCTTCTCTGGCACTACAACCTCGAGAGGTCTCGGCCTGCCATTTCTGGCTTTCTGTGACTTAATTTTACCCGTAGAAAAGTAGTCAGCCTTTCGTACGGGGAGGCGGTCTGGATGGGATTTGAACCCCGGCCCTGCCGTGTGAAGACCGGCGCCGCTGTCGCCTCGGCCACCGGACCGCCCCTGTGTTTTAACCAGCATTTAAAGACGAAAATAAAAGATATTTTAGTTAGAAATAAAAACCGTAAAAGTCTGGTTCCTTTGCGCAGATTTGTGCTACTTACTTAACAGCCAATATAACTACTTTGCGGTCTTGGCCTTATCCAACATTCCTCGATACCGCTCAAGGTTTAGCGCCGTTGCCTGCCAATCTATTATTCCGGACAGTCTGGCAGACGCATAAACTTCATCTCGTCAACGTCCTTCGTAGCAACGTCTTACGTCCCTCCATCTCCAGCTTCTCAGTAAGGTCTTAAAAGAATTCTCTTAAAAGAAAGAATCTTCTGTTCGTGGTGCAAGCGTAATGGACTGACTATCTGCATCGAGAAATGCTTCTGTATGTCTTTTAGTCGATGCAGGAGCCCAGTTACTGGCACCTTCTTCATGGACGGCACTGTAGTTAATCGACAAATCATGCCAAAGACCTGGGCGTTCTGCTTGACTCCAGTTTGAACTTTAAACAGCATACCGATGACGTTGTGGCCAGAGGAAATCAATTACTTGGCGTGGTTATCCGAACAACTAATGAAAGCCGCAACCCCATGTGCATAAAAGCTGTCTATAACTGTATCGTTCGTTCGGTTCTGGAATATTCGTGCGTAGTCCAACGCGGGCTATTCTTTTCCAATAGCTCGACTTGAGGCGATTCAACGTAAGCTCAAGCGATATGCTCTACGCCTACTTCCCTGGCAGGATCGCAATAATCTTTCTCCGTATGCTGCGCGGTGCCGTCTTCTAGGCCTTAAACCTCTTTCGGTTGAGAAGGAATGCACAGTGCTCTTTCATCGCTGGATTGCTAAATGGCTCTATCGACTCATCGCATTTGTTGTATCGAATCGATATCTATGCACCATCCCGAACACTTAGGTCTAGAGAAACTCTACGGCTCGCTCAACCCCGTTCCAGCGCTGGTCGGACTGACCCTATGTTCTGCATGTAGGCTGGCTTCAACACCGTTTCGGATTGCTTCGACTACGACATCTCAACTCAGTGCTTCAAGGAACGTCTCCGGGTTTTGCCGTGGCCGCAGGGAATTGCGATGCAAATCTTGTTTTTGTTATGTTTTTTTTTTTTAAACTTTTACATCTTAATTAGGCCTGTTGCGGCCCGTTGAAGTTCTTTTATTGTTGAAGAATAAATAACAATAATAATAATAATAACAATAATAATAATTCATGAGCTGAGTCGTCCGGTGCCATTCTCAAGACATGACCGGCCCACCCGACACTAAGAAGTCTAACAATGGCTGTACCATGGTGAAATCACAGCAAAGCTCGTAGATCTCGCCCTTGTATTCTAATAGTGCGGCCTGGCTGTAATTCTTGCACATATACGGAATCAAAAATGCTCGTGAGAATCTTCCTGACGATCGCGGCTAAGTCGATTTCGTTAGTTTTGGACTGTGTCCATGAGTCAGAGATTGATACTGGGTAGTAATCAGTACAGGGACTATATAATGCTTCTTATTTGACGCTACAACCTCGAGGGTCTCGAGCTGCCATTTCTGACATTTTTAAAATAAATTTTACCTTTAGCTGGATTAACAGTTCTGCGTACGAGGAGGTGGTCCCAATGTGATTTTGTAAAATATGATTACGACTCATTAAGTAAATGAAAGTAAAGAGGCATCGTAAGCGACAGCGGCGCTGGTCTCGGCACGACCAGGGTTCAAATCTCATACGGACTCAATCTCCAAGTGAGGACAGACTATAACATTCCGTGGTATCAATAAGTGTCGTAAGCCAATAAACGGCAGACATAACCTAAGAGTTCTTTACAGTTAAGAAGAAGTAGTAAATATGTGATTTTTACGACAAAGCCTTACAACAGAAGAGTCCTTGTTGTTGGACGCAAGAGGAAACGAGAATCATTTTTATCACATGGGTAGAAAGTACTATTGAAATATTACTGTACGGTGTTTAAATGAAACTTCTTCTTCTTCTTCTTCGGTGGCACTACAACCTCGAAAGGTCTCGGCCTGCCATTTCTGGCTTTCTGTGACTTGATTTTACCCGTATAGCAAAGTAGTCAGCCTTGCGTACGGGGAGACGGTCTGGATGGGATTTGAACCCCGGTCCTGCCGTATGAAGACCGGCGCCGTTGTCGCCTCGGCCACCAGACCGCCCCGAGGGTTCTAAATGAAACTTCAGTTTAGAAAAATGACACTTGTATCCTCGGAAAAGAAAAAAACGGATCGGATGTTGAAATAATCCTTTACAGAAACGACAAAAGGAGCTGATGTTTAAAACTGATCATTAAAATGCTAAAATGCTTTAAACAGTACACATATTCACTCCTTCTTCTCTTGATGCTTTACATAAATTGTGCATTCTAAGAAAAATAACTTAAGTATTGTTATGCTTATATAACTTTAACGAATGTGGAAACAATAAGAATTCTGCAAAATATTATGCTGACTTTTCACACTCACATACAACTTTTTTGTCATAATTGCCATTTGCCAAATAAAATAACGATTTTTTCTTCCTCTATTCAAAACCCTCCCCAGCCACACGCCGTTGTCGTGGCTTCTTCTTCGAGCATCAACTAAAAGCTTTTTGTGCCTGGTATTCCCTGCAGGGACCATTTCCTTTTAACTCCATCCCTGTTTTGCGTGGAACCACCGGCACCGCCAGCGTCTAGTGTTTTCTCCCCCGTGGCACATCAATCCCATATCACATCATATCGATTGTGGCCCGCGGTGCTCGCGCTTATTTTCCCGCGCGCGCACAGGGTGTGATGATTCGCGATTTGTTTGCGCTGATGTTGCGGCGCACGGCATTGCGAAATTGCACGGCACCGGAAAGATAGCGAGCACACGAAACGAGCCTACGGGCTTCCTTACCCCCAACGTTGGGAAGGGAAATATGGACAAAATATAAATGTGAAAATACACATTTCCTTTCCGTAGGCACAAAGCACAGTTCACTTTCTGTGGGCGCTCTTTTTTTTTATCGTGAGCGGATGGGATTCATGTTGTTTCTTGCCGATTTTTCAACTTCCTGCGGCTGCAGGATTTGGCTTCAATTTCCGTTCACGTGATTAGGGAGGCTTGTTTTGTTTTGCCGCTAAGCATTTCCGATCTACCGAAACCATCAAAAGGCCGCGACGAGATCCATCGATCGTGTAATGCGTTTGCCGAGATGCGAGAGATTTGGCAAGTGAAGTGGTAACGGGGGGGCCGCTGGAACGTGTACTTTGTTGCGAATTGCTATCACTTGCCGGTAAATGTACCATCAGCCCAAAAGTCGATAGGGAAATCTGTTTTCATTTCCGGTCCTCTAGCCGTTCATCCGGTCGTGGGATTTTGATTTTTGTTGCTGACATCCCTTCGTGGAAAAGACACGCTGAGCCTACACAGTGGATTGCTCTTAGCTTAAAGAATTTGTAGAAGTTATTAGGATTCCTCAGATATTCTTCAGGATACAAACACCTTAGGCAAAAGCTAATCTGTAGAACACTTAAAATTGCAATAAAAAAGCTTCGTCGTAATCGTTATTTTAATTGCATTGATGCAATCCTGGTGTCCAATGAGCTGAACCTGCCATACAAAAACTGCACAAACAGCAGAATTGCATAACCGAATGCTGTCAGTCGGAATGATGAACTGTTTGATCCAATCAGCATTCCGGTCGGTTTAGATCATGCAAGTGAAGGCTAAACACATTTCGACGACACAGGCAGGTGAAAAAAAGGCAACCCTCAACTGAAAGACAAATACAGATACAGACAAACTTACCGGGTTCGTTCGTCGGCGGTGGATGTGGATCGGCCGGGGTCGCACCGGCCTCGCCCTCGTCGGTGCAAGCGCCTTGAAAGCAAACACTCGTTAGCAGCGTGACGAAAAGCAAACATTTTCCGATTTCAATTTTACATATTTTCATCCCGGCGTGCATCGGTGCGACCACCGCCAGCCGACGCCGTCTCCGGTCGCCCATCGCCACGGCGGATGTTGACATCGATTCTGGTATGTTAAACCTGCTCTCACCAACTCCCCACTTAACCACCCACAACTGGGGGGGCGGGTTGAGAGGGCGGAGGAAGACAACGGTACCACAACCGGGGGTTGGGTTGGGTTGATTTTTGTCACACTTTTCACCAAACGACACCGATGGCTTGCTTCCGCCCGGGTGTGTGTGTGTGGCACACGAATCTGTTCGGGAGGTGCTGGAAATTCTGCCTCGAAATTCAATTCCGAATCCAATCGAATCGCAAAAACCAATCCACTTCGTCCGAAAGGTTTGCACTAATCCTCCTGCTGCTAGTACGGTATCACCTGCTGGCCAATATGTTGATCTAAAATTCGGTACCGGATTCCCTATACGGACGTTGTTTGCGCACGGCAAACTTTCTCTGCTTTAGACACACATGGACACACACACAGATATGCAACTTCTCCCTTTCCTGCTCATGCAAACACTGCAGGACACACCATCACGTGGTCAGAAAGACACTTCACGTCATCCGGAAATAGTAGTTTTTCGTTTCGATATCGGAATGCTTCCGGGTCCAGGTCCAGCCGTCCCGGGGGGATGTGTTATTCTCCTCCTGCGTGATCCGCGATCGAGTATGTTTCGATGCTCGAGACACCCGGAACCACTTCACTTATGGTTTCATTTGGCTTCCAAACACCCGTGGCCCGTTAACACCGTCCGTCCGTCCGGCTGGCAAAAGAAGAGAAAGTGAAACATGGGGCTATAGTTAGTATTCGGTGTCGACTTGGGTTTTTTTTTCCTTCTCGCCATTGCACTAGCGAAGGACAACTGACACGGCTGAAAATATTCATCCCTTCCCGGTGACAGTGAATTAACCGTAACGACGTGCAACGTGCAACCACCGGAATGGCAGTGGCTGCTTGCCGAGCACAGCGAATGGCAACACCAATTTTCTACTCTTTTCATTTGCCCTTCATTCGCCAGCTTCACGAGTGCACGAGTCGAGTCCCATTTCGGTCGGCTGTCGGCAGGGCGACTCTTCAGCAGCATTGAAGGTGTTTTTCGGCTGGTTCTATTTTGATTAGAAAGCCAAAACCGGTCTAGAGAGGTTAGGCTGACGTGCTATCGGGCGAAATGAGAAGTACACTTCCGAAAATCGGTTGGAACTGGTTTTGGGCAAATATTTTGGTATAAGAGAGATATTATGATAAATGTAACTTAAATAAATTTTATATAAATATAAATTTGGATGACAAAATTTCAAGAACGACCTAACAAAAGAATAAGAAACATTTTCCGTAAATATTGATTCAAAAACTTTAAAACTCCATAAAATATTTTTCTCATACTTAATCCAAAACGGAGGTTGTGAAAAAAAAAACAATTTTCGTCCTTTCTAAACTTATTGCAAGACTTATCGTACACCCAGTGGATAAGGATAAGTTTTTCCAATAACTTTTCATCCGTCGATTGATTTATGAGGGCAAGTATCAAGCATAAAGTCAAACACGGCTTCCAAGTGTAACACGGGCACATTCACACTCGAGGGTTGTCGGTTTTGCTTGCACTTGACACTCTCTCTCTCTCATTGCTCATCGCGTGCTTCCGGCTCGTCGAACCGACGCGCAATAGGCAAAAGGGAAACAAAATCGAACCCCGATATGACCAATTGGGAAAAAACACGCCACAATATTGGTGACGGTCGTCTGTTCCACGATGCTGTGAGCGAAAAGCGAAAGGGAAGAACCACAACAGCAGGGCAAAACTTTAAAGCCTTGGTTTTGGATGATCGAAAATTGGAAACCCAGTGCCAGAGCGAGGCATTCGGGAAAATAGAGACATTTCCCCTTTTCTGGCCCAAATATTTGGCTTGCCAATAAAACGAATTTTTGACTCGCCCGTGAGCCGCGCCTGCATGTTTGTCGAACTCTTTGGCACATCGAGTCGACTTTCGCGTTGAGCCGTTTGCTGCCCCTAACCATCACTGATGGCGTCGGTTCGTGGCACACGGCTTACACGTGGAACATGGCAGGGATAGTGATATGAAAATAATCTTCACACCGGCGGCATCATTTGAAGTGTCGTATTTTCCACCCAAAAACCCGTGTGACAGTCGAGAAGATGCTGACTGGCCTTCGGAGAAGGATGCTGTATGTGAGTAGGACGTGTCTCACACACCGGCCGACTAGTAGCGGTATTGTAGGACTTCCCGTTCGGTTGTTTGGTGGGTTGGTAGGTGGGACCGGTGGAGCAATCTCACTTTCTTTCTGTTGTTCTCCTGCCAACTCTTGCTCGAGGCGGAATCAGGTCTGTCCGCCGCTTGGTCCCTCGAAAGAAAAAAAAAACATAGACAATATAAGACTGGGTGAGGACCAACAAGCTACTGAGCCCTTTTCGAGGCGTTTTCCTAACAAGCCAATGGACGCAACGGCAAAGAACAAGAAACCCATGAAAATCATTTTCTCCCAGGACAGGAAGCGCGAAAAATCAACAAGGATAGGAAATATCCTTGGGAGCACTGGCTGGCACTGGTTGGCTAGACCGGCCGAATGTCGAAGATTACAAACGAATAAACGGCTGACAAGTTACAACCCCTTGAGCAAATTCAGGCCACTCTTGAGCGTTGCGCGGTGACGACTTCAAGGCATCGTACAAGATGTCAGGATGGATGGGTTTTAAGGGACAGCCAGTGAAGGAAATTCTATGCGCGTGTGTGTGTGTCTGTGTGCCACCACAGGCAGATAGGAAGCGAAACCATCATGAGGTACAGGAAGAAACTTTTGCCCTTCGGAAGAAACCACGGACACGCATACGAAGAATCTCTCTCGCTTTGGAAAACAACGACCACCGTCGGTCTGATGATGAAATGCGTCTGCCGGAAACACTGGTCGTACTTTATTTGCACTTCCGGCAAAGCGATGTGATGAGATGTAGTGTATTCTTTACGTGTGTGTTTTTTTTTCTTCTTCTGTTTGCTGCTTGTTTTCCCTTCTCTACAACCTACTTGACGTCCTTCGAGACTCCTGCTCCGAAGCCCTGGGCCTGGATGTCCTATGCCGTTGCAGGCTTGTTTGAAAAACCATTTCACTTCATTCTCCAGCTCACCGGGGTCGAATGAAGAGGCAACCATGAAGAAGGGTTATCTTGCGGTGGATAACTTCCTCTTACCACAAGATCCCTCCAAACTGGATCCACCCCTGGATCACAGAATTCCTTGCGAGCAGACCATTTTCTGGTGCTCACAACAAACCATTGCTGTTCCGTTCGACAAACACTCTGGCCAGAAATACACTCAACTCTCGACGTTCTGCCACCGTCCGTCCGTATCCTTCTTGAACCTATCTGGATTCTATCTTAATCGGTCACGACCGGAAGTTGCTTAGTGGAGGCAACAGTGGAGTAAAAAATTGAAACAACCAACAAAACACCGAACAGAATAAAAGCTTATGCCTGTGTTTTCTCCATTTCCAGGGTTTTTTTTTTCTTCTGTGGTATGGATTGTCTGTTGCGTAGGCTGGAATTGGGAATGGAACGTACAGAAACGTAGACACACACACACAAGCATCCCTCTCCCCACACATGCATATTTACGCTAGATAGCAAAACCTCAAAAATGTGCCTACGTTGGCAGAAAAAGTTCTCAAAAATCTGATGCTCCTTTTCGGATTTCCATCAGCGTGTCTAACATCCGCCATTCCTCCTCACCCTCCGAAGAATGACTGGATGGCAGCCGGAGTTTTAAAAATATTTCCCACCACCAGATGGCGCTAGCTTGCAGCACGGGCAAAGTTTTAGCACGAAGGCGCAACATTGTTAGTGAAAGAATTTTGCACCATTCATCAAACATCAATCAATTGGCGGTTTTTCGTTCCGGCCGGAGAGTTTAGCCGCACGAGCATGCTGTGTGAATGTGTGGCGCAATTTTCACATAACCCTCCAGTAAACCAACAACGACGAAAAAATCTGCCAAACGAGCAGATCCGCAGCCGACTACGTACAAAACACATTTTCAACCGCCAGATGTCGCAAATGATGTCTTGTCGAGATGGGAAAGGACCTCTCGGGATAGGAAGGACCGACCGATGGGATACGACGTTCGGTGCGATATGGGTGGTATTTTGCTGCCAGCTCGTCGCTCATCACTCGTCGCGTCGTTCCACAGAGAAGAAAAAATAACAGGAACTCACTTTTTACTAACCATTTCCTGCGAGCGGTACACGTCTGCTCAACATCCGCTGTATGTGTGGATCGTGTATGTGAACGGTGGTGGCTACTGGTGCTGCTGCTGCTTGTGTTTAGCATTCGGTTCACAGTGCTCTTTTTGCTCCTCAGCATCAACCCAACTACCACCCCAAGTAACCCCCCCAGGTTGGGCATTAGCCCGAGCCTATCCTGTTTGAGCAGTTTGTTGCATCAGCATAAATCAACAAGCGGTGGAGAAAGTACTCCCCGCTCCAGGCAAATACTGGCGCGAGAGCAAAAGCGCGTGGACGGGCGATGGCGACAGCGAAGGAATGCGAGCAATGAGGGAGACCGGGTTCTACGACGGAACACAACCTACAAGAAGAAGTTCGTGCTCGCCGGTCGGACCAAATGGAAGGATAAAAGTGGAAATCGTTTGCTCGTAAATAAAGCATGCTGTTTGAAAGTTTTGCGAACATTTGACTGTCGTTTGCTTTACTGCCCATACCTTGCCATTTACTCCGTTGCTGGCCCTGGTCAGTCCATTTCTTGCTCTTCTTGTGCACACTTGCGTCCCCGTACAGCAGCACCACTGGTACGACTTCCACCGACCGCTTCCCGCTCGAGCTCCTCCTTCTTGCTGTGTGTGACGCACACAACATGGGAACAACTCCGGTGCCTCGATTGAAAAGTGGCAAAGGAAGCGACAAAAAGCATTCCCGGGCATTCGTGGCCCATATAAAACTTCCGTGTCCTGCGTCCATTCGGAACTTCCTGCCCCCCCTCTGGTTACGCTTCGTTCGGTGAAAATGGTTGAAGAAAAATGAAAACCTGCTTAGAAAACGGAAGTTGCCGGCCCCGTGAACCCGTTCGCCCTGCAAGAGGGTAAAGTTTTGTAGTTAAATTTTTCGGTTGACTTTTACCTCGTCGTCGTACACTTTGCTGCCCACCAAACCCCATCCCATCAACATGATCATCGCCGGAAGCAGCTGCTATGCAATAAATTACGCAAATTCTGTATTACTTTTTCACCTCGCTCTCTCTCTCTCTCCTCCCAGTCCTCTCCAGACTTAGGTCAGGTTGTCCCCCTTCTGGAGCAAAGGGCAGGTGAATGCTAACGTCCCTTTTTTTAAAAACGTCTACTTTTTTCCTTTCCTCAACTAACAGTTGTGAAACCATTCTCTAAACACATTCTCGCACGAGCATTCATATAGGGGCGCGCGCGGGCTGTTTTTGAACTTAGCTCTTTGTTAGAAATAAGAATGTTGCCTCCGAACACGCGGTGGTTCCACCCATGAGCTCCCTTCCCCCGAGTGCCATGATGAAAATGAAAGAAAAGCATAAGTTTCATTGTAGTCCCATTTCCGGGCGGGATGCAGAACGAACAGAGCGAAACACATCTGAGCGAGCTGAAAGGTAAAACGGCGCGGCCAGCAGAAATAAAGAAACTCGTTCACACAATTGGCAGGAAGCGGAAGCGAGCAGAAAAAAATACTTTCCTTTTGACTTTTCTCGCGCCATTTTCGGTACCCTTTAACCCTTGCTTGTGCTCGGGTGGGAAAAAAATCATTGTGGAAAGGGGTTTCGGCTCCAAAATACACACACACACACACTTCCCTTGTGCAACGTTCTTTGCAAAGTCTTGTGATACAATTCCAATTTTCAACCCCTTTTTATGACACATTGCCACGGTTGAGTGGCGTTCCTGCCGGGGCGGTGGGGGACGTGTGCCACGGGTTGGGGATCGAAGTGGAGCAGTTGTTTTAATGAAATTTTTAGCACAAGAACAACCATGCACCATGAACTCACTCGGATGATGCCGCACCCAAGGTTCATATAGTTTTGCTCCGATGTTTAGTGTCGCTCGCCAACGGTCCACCGGGGAAGATGCTGCAATATTTATACAATTGCATACTTTTCAGGCGCTTAGAGCTCGGGACGCGTTTCAACAACCATCCTGCTTCGCACTGTGGTTTGTGTAATAACCCTGCAGACAGTTGCAATCATCATGGTCCGGAGGGGAAATAGGATAAAAACTACGGAACAGAAGAAGCAGAAGAAAAGGAAGCCAACAAACGCCCAAAACCCGAAAAAGTCTGCAGTTTCCCGCAATGTTTTTCGCTCCCTCCCAAGTTTCACACCGAGCGGAATATTGTGAAATTGATTTATTTCGTTAACAGTGTTTCCACATGAACCCACATTTACCACGGTTGTATGCGCTGCATCGTCGCATCGGTCCCTGTTGCATTGGAAATTTGCATTCTCCACCATCTCTCTCGGCCTCCTTTCGTGCCCGTGATGATCGTCCCCGTCCACGATCCACGGACGAAAATGGTCTAGTGATGAGAGGATTCGCAACCGTTACGGTTTCGTCCATTCGCAACAGAATGCACACTTGAGAGTTGCAGATTGCAAAATGCCGGGACCCAGCTTCACCACCACAACAGAACCAGCCAGCCAGCCAGCCAGCCGGGCGCGTGTAAAAGCTGAATGTGTGCTGTTTGTGGTTCCGATTTACCATGCCAACCGACCGGTTTCCCTACGCAAAACGCGGAAACGAAGAAGGCCATCTACCATCGTTGGGCGATTTCGGTCCAATCTTACTGGATGGTGCGCTGCACAGAGCAGCAACACACACACACAGCAGCAATCTACGGCGCATCCGTTTTTCCGACGGCACGTTCACTCACTCGCTTGACGAGGACGAATGCGCACGGATGTGCACCGATGCCGGTGCTAAGTGCAGTGAGGCAAATTTTCACACCAACTTCTGCCGGGTCCCGGTGGAATCCGCTGGCCGATGTTTATGGCCTCGAATCGGGAAAAGTAGATTATATCCTCTTTTTCGTCTTCTACGCTCCTTTCCTTCTCTCGAGAGTGTTATTATTTATCCATCAAATAAAGCAAGCAAGAAAAAATCATCTACCTTACAGAGCTACGGGAAAAGTGAAGAACTCGTGCCCGAACGGCACAGAAATTAATTTAATAATGTTCGCTGTGGTTTGTAAAGAGATACTTTTTTTTTCTCTGCATTCCGTACTGTCGGTAAAATTAATGATACGCATGCAAGATGAAAAAAGGTTCCTGGCGGATGATTAACGCAGTAGAGTAAAAGGTTTTTCTGTATTAAAATTACTTTATAGAGCTTCACCAAGTGATACAAAACGGAGCTTGCGGTGAAACGAAATCAGTTAATAGAAGGCGGAAAACATTAACCATAAAACAAACGGCAGTCAAACACGGCAATAGATGGGCATAACGAAAGTTAATGATCATTTAGTACAAATGTCAATAAAATAAACTCTAAACAGCGGCGATGACAAATGGAAAAGAAGACATAAATCCCACCCCAAACGGCCCCCCTCCCTACCCCCACCCCACCCCCCGAACCTCATAATTTATTCATCGGCACCCCTGCTAAACACTGAAGAAAATGCGGGTCATTTTATTTACGGTCCAAAAGGAAGGTACGGCCGACAATCGCAATAAAAGTTTACAAATGATTTTTCATCATTTTTGTTTTCCATCCCACCATCTTTGCGCCATGGGGAGATACTGTCTGTGTTTTTTTTGTGTTGGGGTTTTTTCTGTTTGCTTTGTCCGCGAAATCGCCTGCCGTTCCCCGGGAGTGGTGCGATACAGTACCAGGGAACTTATCCTTGTTTTTTCACACGCCAATTCTAAAGCTTCAAAGCAAACAGACAGCGAGAGAGAGTGTGTCCCTTCGGTATCGGTTGGACAAATAAAAGTTTGGTACGTAAAGCAGCAAGTAAAAAAAAAATGCTCGTAAACACCCACCACACACCCAGCCGCGCGCGCCTCTCCGAATTCCGAAACACCCCATAGTTTTCATACGCGAGGGACCGAAACTGCGATCAGTAAGGTGTGTCCGTTATAAATGGACTGTCAGTGGTGAAATGCTTGTGGCAAACGGTTCGCAGAGTCCGTCAGAGTATGGGTGAACGTTCCCATCCTTGATGTCACGGACAGTCGTAGTGGTGACGGGTGAGAAGAGTAGTAATAGTAGCGTGCAGGCACCTAGCAAACTGTCAAAAAGTGTGATCAATCTTCGGCGCGAAATGGAAAACAAACATAATCGAATCGAATGGTGTGGACGAACATTCCGAACGGAACGCGCACGCCACTAATGGTGGGACCGGTCCCTATTTGCAGGCCTTTACTATCGAAAACGATGCGGAATTCCGTTCTCATCTAACTGAATTCCCGGCCAACACACTCTGTTCTGGTGAAAGGTTCAATCCGTTGTCACCGTTCCGGCTGCGGAGAATTTTGGGAAACAGTTGCCACCGGGGGTGTAGTAGTAGGTTGTCACTAACTCGTTCTGGCATGCGCTTTCAAAGTCCCGCACAGGCCGCACACCTCAAATGAGTAACTCGAGCCTCAGAAACAAACCGATACCGATGTGCTCGTGTCGTCAGAATGAGGCGGTTCTGGTGTGACGGATAGCCGTCGTCCCGTAAACCGTTTGTGCTTTTCGAGGAACGAGCGCATCGAAATCGAATGAAATCGAAAGCCCTCAGCTAACATGTCGTTCGGTGTAGAATCGCCTCTTTCGAGGTTTGTCTGGCTGTGCAGAACCGGGCCCGTAACGGGAGTGCCAGCAACCGATGACGAACAGCAGCAGCAAACAATAGCAAGAAGGAAGAAAAGAAAAAAACGAAACATGATTGATGATGCTGACGACAACGACGACTGTACGCCATTTGATCGACACTCGTCACGTGTCCGTTTTTCGGGGACCGTCGATGGCCAGTAGGAGAACGGCGATGAATCTGGTTCTCTGAACAGTGTGCCGAAATCGTTTTCCATTTTCGCAAACCAGCTCACCCACCAGAGAAGCACATTAGGGACCGCTTGAGGACGGCTACTCGAAACACACACACATAGAGAGAGAGAGAGCACACACAAAAAAGTAATCCATAAACGGATGACGAGCGAAATATAATTTTGCATAGAAGTTTGTCATAACGCGTCTCGCTCGTGCAGGCAAAATGTTCGCTTCCACGCTGCCATGCACAGCCACAGACGAGATCCTAGTTTCGAATGACGTTAAAGCTCGGTCTGGTGCATGCAAACGAAAGCGAAAAAAAAGGGAACGCTCCATCCGTTCCGATGGGCCAATTTGGATGGTTGCGCTTGTGATGGTCGAAGCAAACTCGTTCGGGGATATAGCCCCAACACTCTGGTGATGGTTGCCTCGGGCGGGCTGCTTCCGAATGGTGGCAGTGGCAGCATACCAGCTCAGACCCAACCCAACCACTACGGAAGACAGACAATGTCGTCAGGATATGGGTTTTTAGTCTTCTGCGGACGCTTGAGACAACTACTGAAACAACACAGTAACACCATTACACCGGTCCATCCTGTAATGCCTTGGAAAGCGGGAACGAAATGAGCAAAGGCGACGAGAGAAATGCTTTTCCGTTCAGTTTCCGTTTTTTCCCCGTTTTTTTGTTGTGCTACTGCACCAAACCCGAACCATCGTCTCATTATTCCACTCAACGAGTTGGTCCTCCTGTTTACTGGTTTCTACGTGCTAGAATGTCGCGGTACGCTGATTCTTGATTCCATCCCCATTTTCGTACGCTCGTCGTGCTTTGTGCCACTGGTTCCGGGCAGGCAGTGCGCTGCAAAGCATCCGTTCTCATATCCTGAGTCACACACACACACAGGCAGGCAGGCGGGAGGATGCTGTTGTCCGTTTATGAAGTATGAACTTCATGATATGCTTGAAGCCGACCAGAGAGAGAGTGCAGAGGTCTTGCACATTTTTGCTATCATCCCACACCAGCTGCACAACAGCCCGGGATAGTGTGATGTCCGTTCCTGCGGATGTTGCTATGAGCAATTTTTTTGTTGTTGTACTGTTTGTTCCAGAATGGAGCCTGGATTACAGCACCAGAAGTTTGATACGTCGCAAACTGTTACAGGCCAGCGACATGAGAGGAAACAGATCCGGTCGTTGTATGGGACAGTCCGGCAGACCTACGCCCGATGCACTCCCAGTGTGCTGATCCCTCCATATCCTTAGTAAAAAGGGAAGGATTACAAAACAACCTGGACATAGAAAAAACGGGCTTTTACCACCGTCTTCCCTAGCCTCTTGTCTCGTGCATCAGGAGAACGATGATGCCTTTTTCATTTGACTTGTCTGTTTCTTGTCAACGGACTATGCCTTTTTTGCTTCCTTCGGTTGCCTTTTTTTCTAATTTAGCTCAACCATCAAACCACGGCCTCCGTCTGAGTGGTGTGTTGCACGACGGGATGGGTCAGCCGGTGGTCAGCTTCCATTCTGCTGAAGTGCTTCTCACTTTACCAATGCTCGAGGCGGCCAACCCACGGCCAGCAGCTGTGTGATGGTATAAAATAGAAAATTACAAACGATAAAGAAAATCAAGGATAAACACCGCCGAAGGATCTCGTCGCACGCAGCGAAGGCGGATGCTCGAGCTCCACACCATAGGAGGAGCATATGTGACCGGATGACGAGGGCTGTCCGTATACAAAATGTTTACCCAAATGGAGGCAAACGATGGGAAACAAGCTGATTAGTTGTTAGTCGTCAACGTTATCCTTCTTCTTCCGCTCCCTCTCTGGTCACGAAGACTCATTCCGCTGTCCGGAGCAGCATTGTACGACCAAGGGAGGACGACTCTCGTCTACGGTGTTCCGGTGTTTCGGAATTTTGCCTTCGAAAATGCTCCCCTACTCCCATACCAGGCATCAGTTTAGAGCGATGTTAAACAGGAAAGCAGGTCTTTTGGTTTGAAATGTGAGACGAACTGGTCCCGAACCGATCGATCTTACGGTAACGATAGAACGTTTAAGAGAGTCGTTAGACGAATTTTCAGTCATTTTCGGACCCTCTTCTCCGCCTTCCTAAACCTTCTCCCCTACACTGCACTTCTGAACGATGTATTGCGATGGTTTTGTTTCCGACCGGCAAACCGACACTAGTCACTCACAGGAGATGTGGTACTGCCGTCGAACCTCGGTCGGTTGATGCGGATAGTTTACAGGGCCAAACTTTTACCCACGCCACACGCATCAAGCTTTCGACCGACCGATCTCAACGGTGAACCATTCGTCTACACTTTCCAACGTTCAAACCGATGCTCCAATGGCGGCGGCGGCGGCGGTGCGCCAGCAGTAGTGCCATAAAAGAAAATGTTATTTAATCCTCGGCAACGATACCTTTGCAACCTTCACCGCCGAGATGCGCTCTCAAAGGCAACATAAACGTTTAACGTAATCCTCCTTGGCCGAGGTATGGGAGTTTTTTTTGCTGTGTTCGTTGTTGGTTGGTTTTGTTTGGCATCTTCATCACGCTCGGCAAAGACCCTCACTCTTGGAAGGTTCTGGGGAGTCCTAGCCGTGCTCACTCACAAAGCGCTTGTGTTATGGACGGACGGGCAGTCGTTAAAAACAGTCATTCACGGACGAAACTGCACTTTCGCTGCGGTTCGATGTTTGTGTTCGCAAGTGTTGCGCGTAGCTCCTGGCTGCGACCCGTCGAGCTGATGGTCCGAAGACATATCGTTGCGATTATAATTGGGAGCCATTTTTTATGCCCATCTCCGGCACCGGGAGAATAGATATAAATGGTACCGCACTGTCTGGACGATATACCACAAACGGATGCCCATTTACTGGTTTCCACTTGTGGTTCGGTTCGTTGCACACACACACACGCGCGCTGGACAGATGTCCTTCGAAATGGGAATCGAATCCGCTTCGTTGGGAACTACACATTCCGTAGCATGGCACTGGCGGGATTAAAGTTTTGTTCTTGTTTTGTTCCCCTATAGCCTTGCTCGCATCTCCACAGTCAGTTTTCATATTTTCTTGCTACTCGCAGATAACGTGCTTGATCATGTGCAAGTGTGTTCTATCTTTCTTTTCGTTCGGGTCCGGTGTCGATTTCGTTGGGAAAATTGCGCTCCACTTAAAGACCGGGTCCTTTCCCGTTTCGTCGTAGGGTATCACAAGATTTGGGTTTATTGTTGCCTGCTTCCGACCCGCACGGCTCCACCGTTCTTCCACCAAGCGAAGGTTCTATTTCATTTTCCTCTCACACGAGGAGCTCACATTTTCGATCATCATGACTTGCGACTAAACGCTTCGTTATTCTCTATTTCCTCCTCAACAGGGCCATCGAGCAATAAAGACGGGCCCGGCCGTTCGTTTCGTTCGTTTCGTATATTCACTTCATCGAGCAGCAGGCACAGGATGGGATGGGCTCATTATCGACAAACTGTGCCGATTGAATTCAATTGTATTTGTCGGCAACAGAGCCCTCGTCCAACGCATCGATCCCTGGTACGCTTCCCTCGGTCTGTGCTCACCATCGAATCCGACGCCCGTAACCGATAGATATGCTGTTGCTTTTACAACCGCATCGAATTTGCATAATTTTATCATTCGCAGCTTTCATCCAGCCTGGTCCGCAGCCTGGTTGCCTCGTCGCACGGATTCGGAATGGCTTTATGCCGTGGCGGACAGCAAACTTCAACATGTGCTCTGCACCATGCTGCTTTCGAATGCAGCATACATCGTCTTCGTTTGCGGGCATCCTGTCGTCTCCCATTTTCATACAGCCGAACTGATACGCTCGCACACACACACACACACATACATATTCATATGAGAGGGAAAATCTAAATAATGTTTAGAGTCTTGTTCAGTTGTTAAATTGATATAATAAGTACCCGATTTCCATCCATCGATACGAACGAACGAACCGAACCGACCGGTGGAAGTGGTGTGTAATCCTTAGCCGAGACTTCGATTTCGATTCAACATATTTGGCTTCGCTCTCGTCTACCCTTCTCCGTTCAATGCCGGTGGACGTGTCATCGCAAACACGGTTCATTTGCTGCTGCAGCTCGAAACTCGAAACAGGCAGAAAATAAGCAAACACGTATGTCACATGA
This sequence comes from Anopheles stephensi, assembly GCF_013141755.1. NCBI lineage: Eukaryota > Metazoa > Arthropoda > Insecta > Diptera > Culicidae > Anopheles > Anopheles stephensi. The sequence continues at coordinate 51,049,327 of NC_050203.1, forward strand.
AGTCGATAATTATATGTGTCCACACACCGGCAGCATCCCACCTGTTCCCGCCGCGTACGGCTTCGAGCCTAATCATATTCCGTTACCGTTACGGTCCAGCCACTTCTTCACAGTGCGCAGTCCCGCCTTTGACCACTTCCCTGCAATGGGATAAATATTTCATTAACGACTTAACTTAAAATGCTGCGACCGTATCGTCGTATTACCGTCGGAGAAAACGAGCCCAATGAACCGAGGGTGAATGGCGGATGGCACAACCTCGCCACCCAGCACCAGCCCAGTTCTCGACCCGTAGGAACGGGACACATTCGGACAAATGCCGTTCGGAGCCGCTCCCACGAGTTTCCTTTCTAGCGTGTGGCAGGAACCGCAAACCGAAGTGCAAATATTTATGGACTGCAATCTACGTGCCCTCCATTGAGCACGAGGATGAACCGTGTCGGTATGTTTGCTCGCAAGCATACACATAAACAAATTAAGGGCGCACACACACACACACACCTCGCCTTTCTCTGTCGCTGTCCGGATGCGCACGGCAGTAGGATACGGATTTCAATTCTCCCAAGCCGATGACCCGGGTGTGTCAGGCTTTGCATTATAATTTAATTATCGGCCATGTACACAAAATATGGCGCTGCTCTTATGTGCATGTTTTATATTCCAACCACTTCCCGAAGTAGCCTCCCATCCTTTCTTCCCCTCCCACACCGAATGTCCTTCGGTCCAGCGATTGTGGGAGTTTGCTTTACTTTGGCCGTTTTGTGCCGGCTTTTGATTATTTCAACAATCTCCCTTTCTGGTTTCGTTGGTCACTTCTGCGGGTTGCGAAAAAGTTCATTTGTGGCCCTGTGCACCACACCCCCCCCTCCCCCCCCCCCCGCTACGGTTCACCCCACCCACCCCTTGCCACAAGGTTTCGTGGAGCGCAAACAAGTATGTAAAAAAAAGCAGGACGAAGGTCCGTCCAATTTATTTGGCCACCCAATTTTTCCCATTTTTGTTTCTACCCAGCCCAGGATCACATTCCTTCAGTACGCAGCAAACGGGGTTTTTTTGTTTGCCGGGTTGCGTATATGATTTGTTCTCGACTGAACGCAGCTGGAATGTGGAATGTGTCGTGTCGTAAACGTGGGTCCAAAAGTGTAAATGAGAATGTTGTCCCCAGAAACCCCGGGCATGGGAGCATGGGAGGGGTATGGTGTATGCAAAATTATTTTATCCATTTTTAATACATTGCAGAAGCGGTAGGAGCGCCTTTCGCAGGGATCATTCAGCGCGAACGGGTCTCCACTGGTGGTTAATTTCGCTGCTGTTTTTTTATTTGTGTACTTTTTTAAATGATTGGCCTGCCTGCTGTTTGGTTGTGCCGGCACACTCAAAAGAAGTTAATTGCAGAACTCGTTTGCGTTTCGAGCCCTTGCGGGTTGTTTACGGGGATTTTTATTCGCGCTCGCATAAAGTTCCCGGGCCCGGGCTGGTAGAGTAATAATAATAAGGCATAATTTATCATGCATTTGCCGGGGCCAATTTTTGTGCAATCAACCGATGGATTGAGGGCGCGCGGATGGATTGGGATGTCCGTTTTTTTTGGGCCCCCAATTTTACCGTACGTACGGTCAGTGTACTGCATCATGCAAGCTTTTTCTGCAGTTGACATATAAAAGTACTTTTTCAATAAATTGGATGGAGTTTTAATCAACTTTGTTTGAGAAACGATTGACGTCAACAGGGCAGAATGTTAATTCACTCTGCTCGCTCTGCTTCGATGTACAAGAAGCAATAAGTTATGGAAGAATTGGGCAAAACAATGCGAATATAGCGAAAAGGGGATGGAAATAATGCGTTTGGTAGTTGGTGGTATGAACATCAAAGGTAAAATTTTTAAAATACGTTTGAAATGCTTATTTCACGAAAAAAAATCAAGAACTCATTTTCCATTCCATTTGTTTATCCTGTGTTCTAGCGATCCATGAAACCGGCAACAAGAACTTTGTAGAATTTATTTTATGAACACACAAAATACTACAAAGTTATCAATTGCTTTGGAGCAACCGAGGTATTGCAAATAAATAATTGCTCTTGCTACGAAATGAATCCCTGATAAAAGAAGTTGGCAAAACTCAAGGCACATACTTATTTCACAGTTTCTCACTGCTGTGAGTGCAATTTTGTGTGATGGTAAAATATAACCGAAATTGACGAGGAAAACCGAGGCTTTAACGCCTGAAATCCTATTGGTTTTGAAGAAAGCTTCTTCGATGAAGATCTCTTATCAGGCGCTACAACCGCTTTACGGTCTTGGCCTGCTGCAACAATCCTCGATACCGCTCACGGTTTAGCGCCGTCGTCTGCCAATCCGTTATCCCGGCCGTTCTGGCGGACGCATCAGCGCCATCACTCCATCTTAATTTGGGCCTACCACGTCTCCTCTGTCCGTGTGGACGGCCTAAAAGGACTTTACGGGCTGGGTCGTCCGGTGTCATTCTCATGACGTTACCAGCCCACCGCAGCCTGGCGAGTCTAATTCGCTGCACGATGGTAAGATTATCGTACAGCTCTTAGAGCTCGTCATTGTAACGACTGTTCCATTGTTCTTCCACACATACGGGGCTGAAAATCCTTCCGAGCATCTTCCTCTCGAACGCGGCTAGGAGGGCTTCGTCAGTTTTGGACAGAGTCCATGTCTCAGAGGCGTTTGTGAGTACTGGGACTATAAATGTTCTGTACTCTAGCAAAATGAAATGTAATAACCGATGTATAGCGTTTTCGAGATAAATTTGAAATTTTCATAAGAAAACCCTGTCTGTGTCCTTCTTCTATTTTGAATTTACTAACTCGAATGCCTCAGCCTGCCATTCCTGGCTTTCTGTGACTTGATATTACTCGGAGCTGGATAGTCATTCCTGCGTACGAGGAGACGATCTGGATGGGATTTGAACCAAGGCCCTCCCGTGTGAAGACTGACGCCACTGTCGTCTGTACTTATTACATTAAAGGAATCCCAAGTTAAAATTATCAACAAAACTTCTTTAACCTAACCAACCATCCACTAGCTTAGACTGCAGTATCACTGAGAAGAACCTCAGAAACTTTTTTAATTTTATCCATTATTTGGGCTTGTAAATAACCGGAAGAGCGATTAGCGTCTTTTAACTCCGCCTCAAGTAAAATAATTCTCGGATATAAAGACTGGGGAGTTTGGTGACCTAACATTTGAGCTGGTGAAATGTATCGTAGAATTTTTAGACTCTTTTTTTACTCTTCAATCTAGAGGACGAATCTAGATGGTATGCATACGGCATACCATTGACTACCTCTATTATCCAAGGCTTGACTATCGTGTTTAGCAACTTCTCCTAGACACCTGAAATCATTCTGAGGATTTCTATGATAAAAGGGATTCTTCAACATCTGTGCCAGCAGATTTGCGACAGATTCTGCTCAGAGCGTCTGCTAGAAAACTTGTTTGTCTGTACGTCATGTCGGATTGTTTTTTACTATAATCTTGGAGCATTGGATTGGAGTCATAATATCCCTATTTTGATGGTCACCACGTGTTCCAGTAATCCATTTTTTTGCCATTCATCATGTACAAGGGATGAAGGGATGAAGGATTCAATCTTTTAAATGAAGAATAGTGTGTGTTTACATATCTTATCCACGAAAAAATATATACCATCACATATAAATTTGCAAAAATTGATCCCGAATATTATGTGCAAGAGTTTTATACTTTTATGACGTTACCTTATTTAAACGAAAAATGGTGTATCAGTTGGAGTTGGAAATTTTACATAATTTAATTACAAAGTAGCTTTCACGTGAAACTGAAAACAAAAACAGATCATTTAGATTTTACTTAGTTGAAATTATAGTCCAAATTATATGAGTCGGACAGGGTGGAAATAGCACACATCACTCTCAACTAAGGTAGTTTCAGAACAAATGTTGCGTTTGATTTTTTTTACATTATTATTAGAACTCTTGACAAAAAATTCGCTAGTTCTACGGAATCACACTCTTCACCGAATAAAGCATATCCTTGATTGTAATTCTTTTCACCTAATTTCTTATTGGAACCATAACTCAGCCAGCTTTAAAAATTAAGTACCCCGGACGCCTGATGAATGGTTCTCCTCCATTACCCCCTGCCCCCTCCCCACCCCCCCACTACATTATGTAAAAACTTCCGTTGCGTCACACAATCGAAATGTGATAATGTCGGATAAACGTCACGCTGCGGGCAGTAATTGCTGACAGGCGCTGGGATGGCCCAGTTGGCACCAGTCCAACAATTTCACGTTCGCTTCCCACGCTTCACCGAGAGGAACCACAGACGTATCCTCTTATATCACTTCTTACGTTACGCAAAATACACACACACACACGCACCTACTACCGTGCCCTCCACACCACAACATTCCGGAAAAACCTATTCGTTTTCCCATCCTGACAGATATTGTGTTTCATATGACAAACAAATAAATCTTCTTGCCACACTCGTCCCTTTCGAACTGCTGATGATGATGTCCTGATGGGAGTTTGCTCTTTCGATCATGGGCCACGCGGCCTTGGAAAGCCTGGCACGGGGAAGATGTTCCAATTGTACATACGTATACGGTTCGCTTTTTCTTTGGAGCGGCCTTTCAAGGATCGGTCGGGCGGAGTAGGCCACCGCATACAACAATTCATTCCATGGAACACTTTCCACTTTCACTTCACGAGCCGAAACCCGGATGGCAATCCCGAACCCGTATCGAAAAAGTAGACTCAACATCCTTAAGCTGTATCATGTCGCGCGCACCACCGCTCCACCACTCCACTTGCCACTTGACCGACAAATGAAGGATGATTGATATTGGAATGTATTGTGCAAAATAGGGCTCCACAACAATAATGCCAACGGTAGTAACGGTTACACGCTATTACACATTTCCAGACCAAAATCTCGAATCGAGACGGTGCAAATGTTCCAACATATATCTCCCGCTTCGATCCTTGTTGAGCGTGTGCACCAGCAGCAGCCACGCGTCTGTGGGTGCTGTTACAAAGAATGTGGACCCCCCCTCCATTCGACCTAGAGGGGGTAGAACATAATCAAAATCTATCAAAAGCATTGCAGCACGGGTTGGTTACATTATGAACGACAGCAGCGTTGGAATCCGGCTCACATAAACACGCGCCATGTATCTCTGGCTCTCCGTGTACGGTTTCCCTGTCACGACCTACAGCCTGCAAAAGCAGAAGCAGAAGCAGAAAGTTTCCGAGTCGATCTGTACGAGCTTGTCGTTCGGTGATCAAGTTACCGAGCAGAGATTTAATTCGTAAGCTTCCCCCCGAAGCTTCCGAAGCGATGTTTATCATCATTTACCTTGGAACGATGGGCCAGCACCAGCACAGGGCACAAGTTTGTGTGTTTGTGATAGAAATCCTTCGTCTTCTGCTTCTCACCAACCCCAACCTCATAGTGGTGCATTGTGTCTCGGGGCGTTATGCAACATATCTTCCATCTCGAAGAATCTGTCCGTTGTTGTGGCATGTGAAAAATGTACTCTGCCAGCTCCCTCGTCGCAGCTACCCCCCAAAATGTTGCCAGTTTTATTTGGAGATACACTACGGCGTACGGTGCAGAATACCAACGACCAAACCTAGAAAACCAAACCTCCCCCGTTACGTGTACTACATTTGTTTCACATGCATCCCGTTTCGGGAGGGCGAGTCATTTTCAACGGAAGTCTCTTCGATTACTCATCTACAAGCGGAACAGATCCATTTGCTTCTGGACCGATGGTTCTGGAACTCTGTTACACACGCAAAGCAGAGAATCCCTCGACGAAGGTTCAAGGAACGATTTGGGCTGATAAATGATTTCGAGCCTCCTCACCAGACCAGACGGATCTGGTCCCAGCGATCCAGAACCTTGCTCCTGGGCCGAACCTTAGACTGGGGGGTTGTCAATGAATCGGAGCAAAATGGGGTCAGTTGTGCTACAGAACTTCATCCGATTTACGGTAGCAAACCGGGTTCCAGGTTGCAGGTTCCCTGGTCAACGTCTAGTCAGCCCTGTTCCAAAGAACCGGATCAAAGAGAGCTTTAGGAGTTTGTCCCAGCATCTATCCCATGAATGGCGCTGCGGATAGAAATTTTGTTTATTAAATACACCGACCGAGGAGGAATTTGCATAATTTTCTTGGGAAAACGGCACACTCCCGTATCGAGTAACGAGTAGCAATAGGCAGCTGGCAAAAACCCCCCCGAACGGAGCTTTACGGAACGGATATTCCACATCTGTATAGTTGAAGCTGTGAGTTGTGTGCTTACCGGGTTATCCTTTCTTCCTTGCCAGCTTTTGTGCAGATGCCTTCGCTCGCTTCCACCGGCACAGTTTAGAGATTTTGCCCATTGAACCGAAACCGCACATATGTTTTCTTTTCCAGGCCCTTAGCGAACACGATCGGTTGAGCGAACGAGTAAAGAAAATAATGCAGATTGACAAAAGGACAACACCGATAGCTGCCATTGAGCATACAATCCGGGAAACGTACGTACTTTGCATACGTAAGTATGATGGCTTATGCTATTTATTTTTCCACATTTCGGGGCATGCACACAAACACACACACACACACAGGGCCGGCACACGTGGGTGAGGCGGGCTTGTGCTATAATCCGACGGTTTACGGTGGATTTATTGAGACGAATTTTAAGCAGTATAAACAAACGCAATCAAAATATAAATACACTTGATTACGGAAATTTCGTTCCAAAATTATCCTTTTGGTAAATAGATTTTTTAGATGCGAGGGAGTGAGATTTATTAAACTTTTTTAGTTTTCGATTTACTTTTATCGAAGTTTCATCATATAAAGAATTAGGGCCGAAAACGAACCGCGAAAAATGCTGCCCGTAGAGTGCTAGGTGGTAGTGGCAACAACGGCGCCGGTCTTCATACGGCAGAACCGGAGTTCAAATTCCATCCGGACCGTTCCTCCGTGAGGACTGACTATGCAACTACTACAAAACGATATTTTAAAGATGAAACAAAAAGATGCAAACAAATCCAACCAAATTGAAATTTCCATCCTCGCATGGGACTGAAGAGCGGTGAGGAACGTTCTTATTTTTCAACTTAAACTTGCTCGTACAAATGGTACGTACGTTAAGGTACAAAATTCTTCCAGAAAACAATCTTCAAAATATGCCTCGCTCATGAAGTTCATTTTTGCTTCCCATCCTCCCACCTTCCAGCATTCAACCTTGTCCACAGCTTCCGAAAAAAAACCTCCCTCAACACATCAACAATAACAACAACGCAAGAAACTTGTTGTTGGCTCCCATCTCCTCCGGTGTGAGTGTGTGAAAACTCATTGTAAAAATAAAAAGCACTAATAAAAAAAGGAAAATAAAGAAGGAAAAAGCCCACGGTTGATGCAGAAGGAGTGCACACACTTCAACGCCCCGGACAGATTATGTAAAACACAATGCGCGATGGAGATCACTCCACACAAACGCAGGAAGAAAAAGGGGGGGGGGGGGGGGCAGCATCATTTCCCTGTCAGCAGCCGGCCAGCCGTCGTAAAAAGCGTTCAAACGAGCACCCATCCGACCACCAACCGGCAAAGAGGCAGACGCTCACACAAGACGGTGGGAGCGGCAAAAGGCAAAAGTTCACAATCTTAGCGTTCACCTTGGTTCTTTGTTTTATTTGCTGTTCGGGCGCCATTTTTCGCAGTTCGTTCGTCCCTACAGAAGCTTACAACATTCTTCCCGAGTTTTATTTTGCGGAGTGTAGAGAAGCTCGTTAAAGGGAAAGTTTTCTACTCGAGTGTACCGGAATGTAGGGCCGATCTGGGAACGCTCACCAGCGTTTCTGGTTTGCACCAGGCCAAATTCCAACAAAAAAACGCATAAAACCGAATAAAATGAAATAAAAAAAGGGAAGGCAAGGAGGGCTGGCTTGGGAGGGACTGAAGAAAGATAATCATGGAAGACTCAAATTAATTCACACGCGAATACGCCACTAATGGTGAGAAGTAAGAACTATACTCCACCGAAGGGAGCTGTTGTGTATCATGGATGTGAACCGGGAAGTGTTTTTGAAAATATCCTTTCGCGATGCCGGGTTTGCATACGTACCAACAACTTTAAGGAATGGTGGTTTGTGGTGCAACCGTGGCAATGGATGGTTGGGCAAGGTGAAGGTGGGAAAAGTTTCAATTTCGTAAAGAATCCAATTTGCCTTCGTCGAGCGAAAGGTGAGAGCATGTATCTCCCGCAGGAAACTCTGCAAGGGACGAAGGTAGCGCGACAAATACCTCATTCAATGTGCTCCCTGTACAGCGCTCCGGTTCTCACCCTCAGGGTTGATCCCTCGAGGGTGTTGCTGGGCGCGTTGTTTCGCGCTTGTAAACTTTCTTTATCAACAACTTTTGAAACACTACAAATTTTCCACTCACGACAAACCGACCCGAACATCCGCCCGGCCAGGGTGAACTGCCAGGTCCGTATGCCGCCAGCATATCTTGTGCCGATGATAATTTTTGCCCCTCATCCCCGCGGTTCCGAAGTATGTGTTTATCTCCGCGCTTTATCCGTGCCGTTCGGGAGAGGTACGCTACACGAAATCATTTCCTGCGCGTAAAACTTCCTTCCCTAGCGTGTCAGTTTTTCGGGAAGTCCTGGCAGACCCGGAACCAGCGCGCCGCGTGATTCCTAGCGCTTCTGGCGCACATTCCGAACGGTTTCCATACCGGCACGCCGCGGCAAATTATCGCGAGCTGTGTGTACAGAGGAGTAGCTGAAGCCGGGCAAGGACGTGAGCATCAAGGGATGGCAGGAAAAGGGGTGAGGGGGGGGGGGGGGAAACGGTTGGTTGTCATGCTACGGATTGAAACAATATCCGGACAGGCAGTAACAACACTTACTCGCCCCGCACGCCCATTCGCTAGCAGAGCGGAAAAGATTAATCAAGGGTTGCTATCTTCATCTCGGGGCTTGTTGCAGATCTCTGGCGTGTACATCTTCATCCGAGAGGTCACGCAGGGTAGCCGGCGTTTTTATCGCGCATTACTCCACCGTGTAACCATGTGCTCTCTGTCGCTCTCCCGTTCTCGGTTGAAAAGTCATCTGCTCTGCTACGTGGGACCGATGATGCGAAGCGCCGTGGGATGTCGGCTTTCTCATTAAGAACTCGAACCCGGCCCGGACCGTCGACGAATTTGCGGCACGGTGCAAGGCGGACGTTCGCAAAGCGCCAAACTTCCTCCGACGCGCTGACAGGAAATGAGAGTCAAGATTTGCATACAGATAAGCGGTATTAAGTTAATTATGCCTTAAGCCCTAATAGCTTTCGTGCGTTCTTTGATACGCGCTGCCCGCCGCATTTGCGCCGCAGCGGACGTCAGAGTGTTAGAACGAAGCAACCGAGTCGTCGTCGTCTTCATCTTCTTGTGGCGTTAGTAGGGGGGAGGACTTGCGAGTGAAGTCGGGTGCGAACCAGACACCGGAAATGTAGCTAAATGGCAGAATCCTCGTGGGAGATTCGACGCCTTCCCCGGCTCGCCTTAAGAGGCTAGATCCATTGCGTACAGTGTTGGCAGAACGGCGATAGAAGAAGAATCGGTCCAAACACGCGTCGCCATGACAATCGCTTTCAGGCTAACCCTTGGATGCTGCGTTCTTGCTTTGTCTTCTTGCTGTTCCGTGCTTCGCACCCCCCCCCCCCCCTTCCCCACGAAAGTGGACCCGGAAATTGATGTTCATTTTATCCATCGAGAGCAGCTCGCAAAGTGTGTGTGTGTGTGTGTGTGTTTGGCTGTGTGGATCGGTTCAGAACGAACGCGTCGGAAAAGTAGCTTTAATAGGATTGGATTTACGGTGCAATAGCACTAGCGTTCCCAAGCGTCCCCGGTGACAGGACGATGATCTGCGCTGGGTGAAACGCTAGCGCGTGCTGAGATTTTCCCGACCCAGGGCTCGCTTCGATCGGAGCGCAAAGTGAGATAAAGTGAGAAAAGGATAAAAGCACGACCCATACATAGCATAGCCCCTGCTGAAGGGTTAAAAGCTCTTCACTACACTCGACGGTGGCGTCATGATGAAATGTGACAAAGTGTGTTTGGAGATTGGCCATCACTTGTTTCCCTTCGCTAGTATGCGTGTGTGTGTGTGTTTGAGAATGGCTCGTGCATTTTTAACACCACCTGGGAATGTGTCCTCCCTTTGCTCTGTGTATCCCCTCTTTTGTGACCTCCACAATTGCGCCACTAGGTCCCAACAAGGAAAAGTATGTAGTAGAGAGAATGCATCTCAAATATCTTTCCCCATCTGTGTGTGTGTGTGTACGATACACCTCTTTCACGTTCAATGTCAAGTGTTTGTTTTCGGGTGAAAGATAAAGCAATGCCGATGTACAGAACTGCGAAGAACGGGAACAACTGTGCCGTATTTGTTACTTGCTACCGGATTTGGCGGATGTTTACTCGACCGCGACACTTGTGCTGAAAGCAACAAATCCGAGCGCTTCTTATTGCTTTCCGTCATGCGAACTCCGACTCAGGAGTTGTCTACGCTTCCCGTGGGATAACTTTACTTCCGGCAAAGCGTTGTCTGCGCCCTTGCGAACGGTATGAGTGTGTGCTCGTTGCACGGCGAATTTGTACCATCGCGTCTTTATCCGCCTGAAGATATTACCATTTCCACCGCTAACTTGATGAACAACGCACACAGACGCAGGACGCAGGACGCAGCGCCAACAGTCTGACAGGATTTACGACAGTTTAACCGATTTCCGGTATGATTTTACCCACCCTGTTGGCCGGATATATTGCATTCTCTCAGCGGTGGGTTTTACTTCCTGATTATTGGTTTTCCATCGGTCGCGGTTTGAATGCAACGAGGTTTTTTTTTGGGAGTTCTTTCCTTGTCCGACTTGGTATAAAGCGTGTTCCGATCGAATTTGAAACAAATAACAGGCGAAGGAAAAATAAGTGGAGCAGAAAACTATAAAACACTTTGCCACAGGAAAATTTGCTTCAACCGGAAATAGTTGGAAGGAATGAAGCAGTTTTTTTGTTTTGTTCACACTTTACCCATATTTTATCACCACCGCTAGCTTGCCCGGAACGGTCCGAAAGAATGGCTATTGTTCGAACAGAAATATCGATTAATTCTTTAACACGAATATTCAACCATCTTCGCGCTGCTTTCAGGTGATTCAAGTCTACGGTTTTTTTTTTTTATATCGAACGACCAACTCAATCGCACTTCGTCTGGTCGTGTTTTTGTGCCACGGCTTTATTTTCCCACAGCGTGGTTTTTCTCACACTGTCAGTGCGGTTAAAACTTGTGTCCTACTGCCGGCACGAATGGAGAATAATAATAGCCGTGACAGATATGCAGAAAAAAGAAGGACAACAAAACCTATAGATTGCATCGTGAAGATACGGTTCGAAAACAAATCCGAGAGCGTGGTGGTTGAAATGGAACGTTACCAACTGGACTGTCTAGTGTTGCTGCCTCTGTGGTCGATTCGTACAGCAAGTGGATTTAGTATTTTCGCCACAAAACCGAAACTTTGCAATCACGCCCCCTTTTTTTCTTCCTTTGGTTATTTATCTTTATCCACACATACTTGGTACGGAGGCACAAGTAGCCAAATTTACTATCTAGCTTGATTGGATTGGATATTAACTGCGCTTCTCCGCTAGAAATGATGCCAAGCGATCCTATTTGCCACTTGGCCAAAGCGTTTACCATCTCGTCAAGTGCATCGGCCTGTGCGGTTTACAGAAATACAACCAAAATAACACATCACAGCATCGTCTGCAAAAATATGTGCTATCGAAAACACATACTCAGCGCCACTAAACCACCGAGCAGCTGGGGTGAAGCAAAAATTGAAATGCAAAAAGGGGGACATAAATGAAACATTACCTACTATACTTTGCACAGACTACCCCTGCAACTGCACTTTACCATCTCGCTGAATGGGAATTGCATGCAGCACAACAACACCACAACGTGCACAGTGAGCCAGAAGCTGTAACAAAACACACATCTCTCCACCAGGACTACCTGTGCACACTGCTGGAGGCCATTGAGTCATCCCGGTCACGGCACCAGGCACCATTCCACCGGGGAAAAGGGTTTGCCGGCGTTACTGAACTGAACGAACCGAAACGAAACCCTGGCGGTGACTTTTGGTTCCCCAGGGGCTAGGCTAGGAACATGACACACTGAAATCCTAGCGACTTGTGTGAATACGAGCCTTCCCATTTTTTGTGTGTACACGTATGTATGCACGTGAACCATCTTTTGACAGCGGACGGCAGTAGTAGTGGTAGGATTTTCACATTTGCTAAATCATTTTTTACTTTGACTAATAGTCCGCACGTCGCCATGTAAAAGGGCGGGCCGGGCAGAGGTTAGCATTTTGAATTACTTTTTTTCGGTTTGACTTGGTTGCTCCTCCATCCGAAGAAACCCCAACTCTGGGGAAAGAATGGGAACGAACTGCTTGTATTCAGCAGTGCAAAGGCAGTAAGGTTTGTCTGCCGTCCGAATCCTTTTTCGAATCCAGCATGACTCGGTCGTTTTGTCCTGGAAGGTTCTGGGCGAGGTCCGGAAAACACGCACCATAAATAATGAGTGCTTTGTGCAAATGCACAATTTGTCCTAAGTGCTTGTGGGTTTTTTTTTCTTGCTGTTTGTGTGTGGGTCGGGGAGCTTCGTTTTTTTTTGTGCGTCCCATACCATACACTCTGCTTAATGTGTTTCTGTATTTTTAACGGATCTCGTTCACCGTCCAGAGATAGTATGGGGAGGCCTTTCTTTGGTAGAGAACAGCGACGTACAAGTCTTCATCCAAGCTCCATTCACTGATAGCTCCACAGGCAGTTTCCAATGAAGATGTGCTCCACATCCACACCAAGGTAAATTAATTGATATGAATGTTTCGCCTGAACTGGAGCAAGAGGCTACCGTTGAAATGTGATGTCGGTTTCCCATGCTACTAGCTCTATTTACTTTGTGCGCTCTTTCAGGAGAATGCAACGAAACTCGTAGCAGAATCACCACGAACTTGCAGTGGGAAGAGGCGAGGTTAAAAATCCGGCTTCCATCGCACATCCCATGGTACATCGAAGAGTGCGATGCAATTACATTGTCAAGTGTACACAAATCCATTTGTTCGAAATCCACTGTACGACATGCTCAAAGGACATTGCACGGTTCGGTGGTGTGTTCTGGGAAAAAGCGTTTCATTTTCCCATTGTCATCGTACCTAGAACCTTCATCCTCGTTGTGCCCGATCTTGCCGGAACGAATCGATGCCGAATATTAACAGTGACAGCGGACACACGATTGACAGTGAGAGTGGCATTAGAAGAAGAACCAAAAAAGTAGCAGCGAGGCATCACCGGGTGTGAACGGTGAGTGACAATAAACGTCCCGTCATCCTCACGGACGCGTTGAGTCGTCCTACAAGCCGGTAGTAGTCGATTATGCATTGAGTGCCAAGCCCGCGTTTGATACACTACGCTCAACCCCGAACACTTATACACGCACGAGCCATGAAACACATCATCGGGACAAATCATGCTCGCTATTAATCATCCCTGGTGACGGGTAGAATTTGTTGAGGATAAAGCAGGGGCTTATGCGGGGACACGAGTGCCCCTAATCGCCACCAGCCCAATGCAGTCACCAACTGTCTGTGTCCGTGTCGAAACACTTCCCAGCCCGCATTCCCGGATTGCGTCCTATCAACGGGTCGACATCTTCCGCCCGCCCATACCCACTGTCGGAGGCCAATTCCAATCTCAATCATCTACTAGCGTGGCCTTTTTATTGTACAGTGCGCATACACATCTCACATCTGAACAGCCTCTCCAATATGGCTTTTTCACGGGTAAAGCACTCGCAGCCGCCACCAAACGCTCATGGGGGTAGGTTTATGCTGCCAGCATCTTGACATTTTCGCTGCGCTGCCGCTTCGGTGGCGCCACTGTGGGAGGACTAGGAGAGCCGCGCCAAAAAGCATCACCGACGCTGACAGTCATTCCGATTGGCAAGCGGTGGTGGTAAGGTCGCCGACCATAGGTAATTGATTATGTCATAACAATACGCAACAAACATTAAACATGTCAGATTAAATTTGCAGATGCGAACCGGAACCGGAATTTATATGTGCATAAACATCGTCGATGGGGTGACATTCACGGGACAAAAGCGACCCAGCGAAAGAATGTGGACAAATAGTGAGGGAGAGCCCGACATCCTCAGGATGTTGGAATTCGAGTTTTTGCCTTCTAGGCTCTTCTCTCCCGCTTTTCACATTCCGAACAGAGTGCGTGGAGAAGTGATTCGTTTTTCTATGGATCTCGAATTGAGAATTGGCCAAGCATGAATATGTGTTATTCTTCCTTTTCCACTCTCTCTGTCTCTTCGGGATTTTGCGTTCCGTTGTTTCCTATTTTGATGCTGTCTTTCCCACGCGAATCATTTCTGATTGCCTCACATATATCGACGCGAGCTAATGAAGTGTGAGTGGATGTGAAGTAGCATCATCGTTCACATGTGAAATCACCGCCACACCACGCTGCTTGCTTTACTCTGCCCCGACGCTAGACAGTCTTTTAGCCGTTTGGGCAAATTGAGATAACCAATTAGGCATCGCTATTGTGCGAACCAAGATCCGGATGATTGAAAGAAGCGTTAAAGGCCTAAAAGGTGCTTCATCATACGCTCGTATCGGTCGTACAGGAAGTAGGAGAAGCGGGACCTGTGATGCACAGGATTTAAGCACAAAACCTAGTTCCAATTGCTCGACACGGAAGGCATCACAAGCCGGTATCAATCGCGCGCTTTTAAACACGGCAAATTCATTCATTTCAGCCACATCGATCCCGATCGATTCCGGGCCAATGAGCAGGACTGAGCCTCTGCCTTCGCCGCCATGTTGAAAGCCCGAGGGCACCGGATAACAACAGACAGGCAGACGAGTTTTGATCTCACTCATCATAAGCCGCACCACCCGGCGCAACTAATGTGTGCCAGTGCGCGATCAATGTTTGCCATCACCCCATTCCCATATTATGCAATAGAGTGTTCGACGTGATGTGATCCCCGCGGCTACGACGATTGAAACACAGCACTGTGTCGACGTGCGTGTTTTGTGCTCGTGACATTTTCCCTCCTACCGAGACACAGGTGTCCGAGAGCTGTCTTCCTTTCTTTTTCCTTCCTCCAATACGCTTGATTGAACAAATCGAGAGCAAAATGGGAGTGTGGATGAACTGCCCGAGATTAGGGGCGAAAAGCAGCGGCCATATTCTCGCAATGTGCGTAATCTTAGTGCCGCGTGTGGGGTGGGCTGGTAGCCGTTTGATATCGTCTAATGCTTGATGCGGTGTACGAAAAGAATATAGCAGATAAAGAAAGCAAAGCGTTTCGAACGTCACATTGTTCGATCCCTGGGAGCATGAAGTTCATCGAATCGTACAGGTAATTGATGAAACATTCGTAGCGCAGTAAGACACGCTTTTTTTGCACCGGCAAAGCGAACGAACATTCCCTAGGCCTGTTCCTTTCCGGCCGATTTTTCCATCTGAAGTGGAATCATTTTTGCTTTCCGTCTGCCTCTTCTATGATTGCCGATGTCTGTATTGATGTTATGTTTTGTGCTTTACTTGCTCACGCGCTCTCTCACTCTCTCTCTCTCCCACAAGCATCGATTATTGCCGCTTGCCAGTGGTTCTTCCTGTTTCGCGTGTATGGTGTATCGCAATTTATGTGAACATAAATATCCACCTCCCGTAGCTCGCACAACACGGAAGCGATAGCCACCGGGCATAGGATGAATGAGCGACTGAATGAATGTTATTTTTCCACATCGTTAAAAGCACGGCACAATACATCATGGTATGGTTGAGTGCAACGGTTTTTTCTTCTCCTGCTCCCTGCCAGGTACAGCGCAAATGATGTGTTTCACGCTTTTCATTCGTCCACCAGGTAGGAAAAGCCGGGTCGAAAGAAAGTTTTTGTCTATGCGGCGAAAAATGATGTGTACGAAACAACATCACACACGCTGCATTCAATCGATGGTCCATGTTCAATTAACAAACAGCGCTTGTTATTTAGTTAGAAAACAATGCACAATAATAATATTTTTTATGGAAAGAATTTAATTAACTATTAGGTATTTTTGTGAGTTGGATATTTACCAAATATCCTAACATGAAAAGGCCCACGAACCAACGAGAACGTTGTTTGTTTTATCTATTTACTAACTTTCCTAGGTTTTATGGTACGAAAAGTGACCGATTTATGGAAATCATATTGCAAGCAATTAGTTAAAAATGTTGATGTATAAATTATTATGCATAAACATTTCGATAGAGCGACTTGGTGGTAGATGGGACAGCGGCGCCGGTCTTCATACGACCGGACCATGGTTCAAGTCCCTTCTGAGCCGTTCCCTCATAGTGAGGTCTGACTATCGAACTATTAGTCTAGTAAGCCAGAAATAGCCTGAGAGGTCGTTAGGCCAAGAAAGAAGAAGAAGAACAAACATTCTTTATTGGTTTATCACTACGACATCTAATGTCTGCTTAAAAACTCCTTAACCCGTTTCGAAATATGATGTCCTACTAATTTGGGATGCGGTGAGAAAAAAGCGTAAGTACTGAATCTCTCATTACAGCTTATCATTTTGACCGCCCATTTTACCACCGTTTAATCATTCGATGGAAATTATCAATTTTTAATGAATCAAAAAACACTGCATTCATAGCCTGTCCAATCGGTAAACAAGCTAGTGCGAGTGATTCAATATTGATGTTTCATGCTCACCCACTTCCCCGTTGGTTCTGTGGCAAACTAATCCCAATCAATTCGCTGTAATCGGCGGGTAAGCTCGGACTGAGCAGTGATTGATGATATCAAAATCGCATGCAATCGTTAATTAAAAACATAAACAATCTTATCCGATCTAAATGCACAAAGATCATTCGTCATTTCATCATCGCAAACCCAACCAAAACACGCCACGCTGTCAAGTGCACTGGGCTGCTGATTCACTTTGGACCAATCGACCCTCATTCATTCAGCTGCACAAGCATCCCACTTTAAAGCACTAGAATCGGTTGTGTTTTTCACCAGAATGTTACGTTCGTCAATTTCACATGATCAATGCAAAACCTATTCATCAACGAGATAGGATTCACTCTGCTAACCTATGCATCATTTCAGTTCCCGTACATCGGAAGAGATCTGCGTTCACCCTAACGTGATTATGAAAGCAGGCCGACGCTCATTTACGTTACTTACATAATGCATCGACTGGTGAGGCAAAACTTTAAACCACTTCTAACGAGTGCTTCAAAAAAACAAAGACTCTTTGAAATAGGATTTGCCCCAGATAGTTGAACCGCAAACTGGACGAATACGGTTAACTATTGCTTTTGCTGTCAGTGTTTGGCAATGTCGGGAGCGCTCCTTTCGATGCGATGTTTCATCTTCCGGCAGAGCACAAACACGTCTTCTCGTGTTGCGCCCAGTAGTAAATGAGTAGCGGTGCAAGAAAGCGGATAAGGGCAGCGTATTCTTAAGAACCAAAGCGAACCCAAAGATCGGTTACGAAAGATACATTCTATAGCGGTTGACCAAACGCCCGACTAGGGCGAACCAGAAGTTAGCGCATGCAAAATGCGCAGCCAAAGTGGCAAACAGAAGGCAGACAAATTTGGCATGAATACGAATTTCGAGATGATATCTTCAAAGTGGAACTTTGTGGCGAAACAAATTTTCCGAACCGTTCACGCTCGGGTAGCTGCTCCGTTTTGGGGTCTCCGAAAGTTTCAAACCAATTTTCCCCCACTCTCGTAGGACATTTTAGGTGTGTTAAGTGAGTGTGTGTGTGTTCCGTTAGTTACACCTAGGGGCTCAACCTCCAGCACTTACGGTACGGAGCACGTGATCTGGTAGAGAGGGTCGTGTAAAAATGTTCTTTTCGATCGGTCCTACATAAGCACCACTTATCACCATACTACCACCACACGCACACATACACAGACGCTTCCATTTGCTGAGTGTCCTTGCGGTATCGTTAAGGTAATGTCACCGAATGTATCCTGTGGCAAAAAGTTGGCAACAATTCCACCCCAGCGCTCTCACTCCATCCCTCACGGCCCCCCCGATTCCCTTTTACCCACCAGATGATGCGAGATTGCAACGAGATCTAAGCTTCCGCCGAAGATGCCTTGCTAATGCGTTCCCTGTGTTGTGCGAGAAACCCGCAGACCCTTTTTATTGGGCCGATGCGAACAAGGCTGGGTCAAAACTTCGTCGAAAAGGTCTATCACACGGATGTTCGGATGCTCGTTAGGCCGGAGCAAGTAAGGTCGTACCGTGTAAGAGATTTCAATAAGCGGTACATCAGCGGTGGAATGTTCCGGGAACTTTAATTGTGATGCGCCGGTTACACCAATAAGTCAAGTCAAGCCATTTGATATAGGTTCATGCTAAAGGGATGCATGATAGGCGAGGGATAAGGTAAGGGTGTAGCGCCGTCATTCGCTCAATAAAATGTACCATCAAGCAAAGTACGTGGAACACCTTGAAGATCAGCAGATATTTCTAATTTCGACCGTTTGCACGAGCAGTTTGCTTTCCTCGGAAAGCCTTTAGCAATGTTTACATGACATCTGGAACCATTACATGCATCCGCGAACGCAGGTGGAATATATTTTTCATCCACCAAACACACCTCACACCCTCTCTCTCTCCCTCGTCCCCACATCACCACAACGAAAGGTGTCATAGCCATCGACACAATCCCATTCCAATAAGACCGGTAAACTCTCTTACCGTTAGCAATAAATCCACAAGTAGCTAGAAGGATATCATTTTCCTCACTTTCGCTGGAAAACCTCATCTCTGTCCGTGGCACAGTACAGTTCGTCAACAAACACGGATCAACAAAAGTGTTCCTAAACGGAATTTGTTCCAGGATCCGTTGTATGCAGCCCGGCAGCGACCACACCTTACGTTTGCCCTTTTCGTACGGGCGGGAAGGGTAAGTATCCTTCCCGGAGTCGATAATCGTGTTATGTCGTCGTTGTCGAGGTCGTCTTTTGGTTGGTTTACCTACGGCTTTTACTACTTTTTTGTTGTTGCTGTTGCTGCTTTGTGTAAGCCATCAGGAACCAATCAACCGACCGTACACACGCACAACGGAGCCCTTTTTGTTCCCGTCGTTTTGTCCGCCCGTGCGCACGGTACGAGATGTCTGATATTCTTTGGTGGCAAATCACCTGTCAATGCATGAGACCAGACCCCCTGCTACAACCTGCTCGTACCGTAATTTCACCTGCAAACAAGGTCGACAAAAATGTTGCCTCGCAGCCTGGTGTTAAGCGGCCTGCGATGGTTTGCTGACGTTCGACATAAAGGTTTCTCCGTTTTGGGATGCTTTGTTGTGTGTGTGTGTGTGTTGTATTGTAGGGTGTGCATATGAAAAAGGATACACACACACACAGACACATATGTATGGCCCGTAACAATGACATACCTCCTTGAGTGAGCTCACTCACTTTCCGGCTTCCTTCTCAAGATCCACGTGCCCTCTGTTCCAAAAGGAAGACCTCCTCTTACAGCTGGTTAAGCTCGTTCGAAGTAAAGCAGGAACATTTACACACGAGGTACATAAAGGTAGATCCGAAGATAGAACATGAGAAAGAGAGCGAGAGAGAGAGAGACAGCACAGAGCGTGTGCTTTTGGCGATCAAATTCAATGCTTTTTTCACCGTCCAAAATGGGATGAAATTGATGCGAACGAGGCGAAACGAGCTGCCAACCAACGAGATGGAAATAAATTCACTCCTAGGAAAAACTCACACCAGGACGCACTGCGCTCGATTGTGTGCGCCATTCTTGGCGAGTGCTTTGTCAAACTGTCACTCATACGAATTTCCGGGCTCGGGGTCCTCACAACGGCAGAGGGAAACAAATGTTCGAACCGGCGAAGCGTAGAAAAGAGCAACAGAAAAGAAAGTATAAATATATATTCTTTTATTATCATTCCACCAGCACCAGCACCAGCATTGGCTGAAAACAAATGTGCCCACGCAAACCGGGGTTTGCTTTTGTTAGCCGGAAGTTTGAGTTTGATCACATTTCAACTTCATTGCTGATGCGGGTTGGACGGATATTTTCTGTGGATCATTGCCCCGGTCATCGTATCGTTCGTTCGAAGCGCATTGGCACGTGCCCGAGGGCCGAGGCTGTGTCCGTCAGTTTGGTAGCTACTGGCAGGCAACGCCAGCAACGAAACACACGCACTCGTTTGAATAGACAATCTAACACACCTCGCTGCTTTTCATCACCATCATCGTCAGCCGGGTATTGCGAAGCAACAGCATTTGCCACACCAGCATCATCGACCATCCACCATCTTTCTACCTGGTAGGCAAACAATGGCCGCCAAAGCGAAAGTTTCCTTCGAGAGTCCGATAGATTCTTTTATGGGTAATAAAATAAAGCGGCAAATTGTTTCGACCATGACGCTGCTACCAAGCGGGCAGCCAACGCCAAATTCACCCCGACAGTATTATATTATTTCCTCAAATAAACCATTTTCACGGACCCGTTTCGTTCTGCTCGCCTGAGCGCTTTAGTTTACCTACATCGTAAACGTGCAGCAAGAAGCGCTTCCTTCTACTTTACTGTTGCTTCACATCAAAGTGCGTCCCATGTGCATTAGAGCAAGCGATTGGGAGAGGAAGTACCGATGTAACTAGGTCTCACCGAATTTCACGAACGACCAAATTATACGAGACACCAGGCGCCTCCATCATGGAACGAACCACCAGGCACCTCCATTATAGTCCGAATTGAAACTGGATGGGAAAAAGAGGCCGGAACATATAAACAACCAAGAGGTAAGCATTATCGTGGATAGTCTTAAGACATTTTCGGCAGAAAACGCACAAGGTTGATTAATTTGCAGTTCAAAGTAAAAGGGACATAAAACAAGGTTGCTAAAAAGACGTAAAATAAATAGAAACCCGCTATAAAGAAGTAGTTTTGCTACAGCATTTTTTGTAGTTGTACCACAACACTGTATTGTACCAACGATTGGTGTCAGGGAAAAACAATGAAATCTCCGTTCTTCCCGAATGGACCGAAATGAAAAAGCTAAATAAACCATCAAGTGGTCGTACTTTTTTCACCATTCCGTTTCTTCATTTTATTTCATCCCACAGCACACCTTAAACGGTTTTATCACACCACCAGGATAGGACTAGGCCGTAATTCTTTATTTCACTTGCGATGGGGACGTATGGTTGTAACGCACGTTGAATAAATGAACTGCACCCACCACAATCCCAAGCCACCCACACACACCTTTCCACCCTAGCGCTCGCTGTGTATTTGCGAGAATGGAAAACGAGAAAATCATCCAGCGGAAACACCCTGGACCCTGGACTTGCCTAGCAGGGCATGCCCATCCCCCAATCGTTCAATCGACAGGATGTACAACCGGTACAACGTCCAGCGGAAGCCACCGAATGCCACCGATGAAACAACCGTGTGTCGATCGTGTGTTCTTTTCCGACTCAAGTGACACCGGGCCAATCGGATGGGATAGAAAACCTTGATGTGCCGCACTGTCGGACGCTTTTTGCAAGCGTCCGTGGTAGGGAAAGCGAAGCAAAATAAAGATACGGCGTACACGGCTGTGCCCGGGACCGTTCGACCGTCTAACGGCGTCGAGTGGCCGTAACAACGTGTTAACAGAGTGCGATGTGCAGTGAGCTGTTTGGGGAAACACACACACTCACACACACAAACAACTACGCACAGTGCACAATCCTGGGTCCGGAATATCTATCGTCAGTGTTTGGTTTTGTTTAGCCGTTTTCTCTCTTACTTTTTGCATAATATGAAAACAGTCGTGTTTGAGACCACCATCACCATCACCATTGCGACCGTGCGCTGCTAGTTGCCACTTTGCAAATGGCATCGAACCGAAACACGGAAGAATCACCGCGCCGACCCCATGGTGACGGGTCCCGTCATGGCAGGATGGAGGCGCCCGGTCACGCATCATTCCTGAGTGGCTGTGGCAAGCGCTGCCGTGTGTTGTGATGAAAAACCCGTCGGTCGGTGACCCGCAAAACGGGAAGTTGACACAACCGTACGCCGGCGAGGCGAGGTAGAAGTCAAGTTAAGCGCTACGGCAACTTAGAGCAACTGGCTTTGAAGCTTGAAATTACGTTTTGTGCGTTCCTGTGTGTGTGTTTTTTTTCTCTATTTTGATAGGAGATCTCTGTACAAGGACGCCCTCGGACTCACAGTAGCAGCAGCATCGCACTGGGTAACCGGGTTTCAAATCGAGTGCTGGGACAATATAGCCTACGGGGCAGTACGGCTACACCACTCACCGGAAAGCAATTAATATTCGTGCGTGAAATGAGTATACAGCCGACAGGAAAGGACAGGACCACGCCGGGTCTACCCCAACACCGGAGCAAAACACGTGTTTATGTATCCGGTTTTCCTGCCCGCGCGATGATGATGAGGAAGTGCGTTAGGGTCAGCGCGCTGGGAAACATCATTTGATTTTCTGACTGCGCTGTACCAATTTCGGGGGAGCGTGATGGGAAAGGTGCTTCAAGCTAGCTTCCTTTCACCAAATGCGTAGCAAAACATTAGTGCTACAATGTGGAGAACATTACAAAACCTTTTCATTCTCAATGAAACACTTTTGGCACACGGGTAAGCTGTTTCACGCCCGTAAGCCATATAACCCTGGTGATGATTGAAATAAATGTACGAGAGAGGGACCGGCTGGGTCCGGGTCAAATTTAAAGCCTCCGAAAATTTGCCAACCGACCACCACTTCAAACCCATCTTCATTTCGGCACTCCAGTCAACGGTGGTGGTGTTGTAATATGGAAAATTACACACCATCACACTACACGCTCTCGGTACGGTTTTACAGAGGTTGCCATTATACCCAACATGCCAACGCTTGAGGGCAGTACACCTCATCCAACGCCTCCATCCAAACCGGTCGCCACTCGAAATGCAAACTGTCCAATTAAATGTTCCCACGGCCGGTGCCGGTGCCCGGTGCCTTTTTCTCACCTTTCCCATGCGCCCCAACGGAGAAAAGGCGGAAAGCCGACCTGGGTGAACGGCTCCTTCGGAACGGTAATGAAACGAAATTGCGTTACGGCACGGTCAATTCAATTATCAAATCCATTCAGCGAATTATATATGTTTCCTGCTTTCTGCTTTCCACGTTGCCACGGGATGGTTTCTCGGTCTTGGTTGGGGCCGTTGATGGGCGACACTCAACACAATGGAATCTTCACCTACCCGATCCACCTTTAGCTGTCCCTACTGTCCCCAGCAACAAAAAAGGACCTGTTGCGGGAAACACACTCTCACACACACGCGGCAGAACGAGAGACAACCAGTATGAGCTACACGAGAGGAAAATTCATTAAATTTCCACTACTCACAGGCCATCCACCAGTATACGGTTGTTCACGGTAAAATCGGACCATCCTTGCGCTTCTTCTTCCAGGGTCCATTCTTTCTTTTCCCTTCTGTTTGCGTATGGAAATGAACGCATTTATCGAAGCGTTATAAGCGACGATATTATACTCATTTTCGGAACCCGGATGCCAACACCGGCTGATCATCGGGCAGTGTGCGAGTGTGGATCTATTCGTCCGAGAAGTGCCGCCCAAACCCACCACAACAACAGAACGGTTGACCCACGGATTCCAGTTCGCTGCATATTCACCGGTCTGCCTGCGTTCAGCGCCACAGTGCATCACCATCGTCAGGCACGCGACTTCCGTGCGTCCGTGTTATTACCGAAGCGCAGCACCAGCAGCGGTGATTAAAGATCATTCATTATAATCGTGTGTTTTCGCGACGGAACTCTGCTCGCCATTATACTGGTAGGCGGGCATCGCAGAGCGCCCACGAATTCGGTGCCATCATCTTTGTCCATCCTCCGGCATCGGTAATGGTTGCTAACGAGCGGAAATTAACACTTCCTGTCCGGTTTTCGGTTGGCCGGCCGGTTCGCATCGGCTGTCGACCGGCCGACACACAGGAAGCGCTATATTTCCTCAATCAAACAATTCGTCCGTGCAAAGTCAGTATTTAAGCGAAACGGGAGGAATCCACTGGTCGAACCATCCGGGGGGCACTGGCGCAGAATTAATAGAGGTGCAAATGGATCAAACAGTAAAACAGTGTAGTCACCCCCGTTTCGTTATCCTTCTTCCGGCGGGCGGTCCAACAAACGAAAAAAAAAAAGATGAAGCAAATAAATAAAGCAAACAGTGACCGCATGTTGTAACAATTATTTTTAATTGACAGCATCGGGCAAAGGGGATGCCCGCCCACGGGTTCGTGTTCGGGTCAGTCATTAAATGAAATGCAAAGCAGGCAATCCCAAGGCCGAAGTCAAAGGATCTCGGCCCCGGCAAACCATCACATGCCCGGTAATCATTAGCGAAAGGCCTCCACTACCGAAGGTTTCCAGCGAAAACGGAGAGGAAAAAAAACTACGAATAACCTCCAAAAAACCGGTAGGTCCGGGATGTGATTATTATTAATTTTTTCATCCACCTTTACACAGTGCGCCCTATGGCGGTACGGATCTTCAAGCTCAAGTCCGTGGATGGATGGTTTAATTGGAGCGAAAGCTTACCGAGGATTTTGTTTTTCAGCTCTCTGGTTTTTTGTGGAAAATCAAACAAACGGTCAAATGAAGTAACGCAAACATAGCACTTCCACACACTAGAGATGGGCATAATTGGTAAAACAAATTGACGATTGGGAAAAAAATCGGTACTGGTTGCAGAAGGTAGCTGCAAACGAAATGTCCGGAACCGGTTGGAACCGTTCTGAACCGTCCGGAAGCGTCTGAAACCGTTCAGAACCGTCCGGAACTGTCGGAATCATAGGAATCGTCTGTATCGGCGGACCCGTCCGAAATTGGCTCTTTATATACCTTTCCGATGACTTCGCTAACGTTCTAAATGATAGATCTGCATTACCGATTAAAATTCCTGCATAGTAGTACAGTCCTCTCGCATTTAAAATGGATAAATATCACATTCTGTCGCTCTAGAGTTGATTCACGCACTTTAATGTATCGAATTGTGGTAAATTCCGGTCTCCATTATTTGATATTTCAATGTCTACGTATTCTTCTTCATCTGCTCATGGTTGAGCTCGTCTATTAGACATGGCCAGGTCATTCGATCTCTGCATTCGAGCCCCACTAGGTTAGACTCTACCTCATCCTGTAAGTGAACTCGCTGTGCTCCTGTACGCATCATGCATGCTGACGAGCACGGTCCTGGTGGGGTATGAGTCCGGCATATTCATCACGTTATCCAGCCATCAGAATATCAGCGCTACCAAACAGCTCCACTAGCTCGTGGTTCAGTCTCTATTTCAACATGCCCTGCTCGCATACACCGCCAAAGTTCTCAACACTCGCCACTTGAAAATGGCGAGTGCATTACAAATTACTAACCAATAATGACCGACTACGATTTGGTTTCGACAGTTCCGGACTGTTCGGACACTTCCGTATTGTTCCAAATATTCCGACGGTTCCAGACGATTCCAAATGGTTCCGAGAACAACCGACGATTCCATTTCTTCGGAATCGGAACCGGAGTCAAACCGACCGGATCCGCAGTGAAAGCTCCATCACTACCCACAACCGATTCCCATTCACCGTGCAGTGATGGAGGTTCCGGCTGTGATAAAGTTAATGGTAGTCGAAGGGGTACACACACGTAAAATAAAATTGTACCATTAAAATGTAAACACACACGCGACCATCATTTATCATTTGCACATAAATTGCCTTAAAAGCGGTACACTCTCGAAACTCACTCTCCACTAGCGAAAATGAGAGTAGAGCTATAAAAAAAGTAATGAAAAATAGCTTCCCAGAATTGGTTTGGATTTGGTGAAAATGCAACAATAAGCAAACCAAACAACCCTCCCCCAACCCATGCATATGCAAATGAGTTCGCAGGAATAGGAACGCAGAATGGTTATCGAAAATGGTGTGGTCCGCTGCTACGAAGAAATGGTCACCTATTTCTTCTCCCATAATACCGCGTGATGCAAACGGGGTCCCCGATGCGAATGGTACGTGATTATAATATAACTATAACTGGCTCGTTTGTTACCGCACCATGTTTGGTGACATTTTATGCGATTGCGAGTACCATTGTTTGACCAATTTCTGGCCGGGCTACGGTTCGGAAGGTTCAGAAGGTTAAATAAACGATACAACGAGAAGCTAAAGAGCTATAACGGGGTTGAATGGTAAGGTGGAGAAAACGGATTAAATGGAAAACAGCACACGCGGGAAGGTTGGTTTTGTCTTGAGCTCAGCATTCCAAAGCGAAAAAAGGAATAGCATAAAACATAAAAAAAAACCCCGCCAATAGAAAATCGCCCCATTCCGTGCCGTTGGTACGAATCGATATGTTTGCCATCCGGTTGGTTATTTAAGTTTTCCAATTCCCCTTGTTTTTCCGACTGTTTTGAATGGTTTAGTTCAGCTCCTTTCTTTTTTTTGCTCCGTGTCCTACAGAGTGGCCTGCATCGAACATTCTTCGGTGCTCCCGAAGGAATGGAAATTGCTTATTATTTTTTAATACCAGGATAAGCCTCTTGTACAAACGAACTCAGGATTCGGTGAGCCCGGCACTGTTGCCAGGGAGCACGCGCGCACGACCATCTGACTTTGTCCACACTGCCTCTGCTCGGGTGAAAGTCATATTGCTCGTTCCTTGAATTTCGATTTGTTTTGTTCACCAATTTATACGCCGAGCACCGAGTGCCGAAACGAAAACCGTTATTGGATTTTGCTGCATACAAACTAGAAGCAACAAAAAAGTGTTTTTAATGTTTATTCTATCGAAAGCATGTTCGATCGGATACTTCTCTTTTCCCCCCTGCTCTCGGTTAGTTTTGTCTTCCTTCGCCGCGGCACAATCTTCGCTGACATCTTATTTAATTTGTGAAATATCAAACCGATATGGCTGATAACGAGCGCCCAAGAATGGGGAAGGGCCAACACAACGGAAACGGGTGCCCCGTAATTGATCAACGGACAGAGGCTAGGAATAAATTAACGAACGAAGCTGAGCCAATATTTTCCGTGCGCAATATTTTCACTTCCTGGATTTAATTATTACCCTTCACGATTCATTCCTGGGAATATCCTCTGTGTGTGTGTGTGTATGTGCGCCCTTTTTTTTCACGGCCCGAGAAACGGCATTAGGTGGCGGACCGAAAACGCGACACGCCACGAGCAAACTTTTGTTCCACTGATTTTCGGGACGAGCAAAAAAAACAATGTATCTACAAAGAATCCCTTTTGTTCCGGTTCCGGAAATGGAGCACAGAAAAAACCATAACTGAAACGGATTGAGTTTGATACGGTCGAGAGTAGAGAAGAAAAAAACTGTTTCAGCTTAAAAAAAAGGATAATTATATCGCTACCCGGAACCGGACCGAGTTGGCTGGTAATTGACGGCTTCCAGCATTATCCAGTAAACGGTAGCCAATTCCGGTTCGGGAGCTTTTTTTCCTCTCTTACTGTCGGCGGGATTCGCAAGGGAATCACGATTTTACAGCGTTCCGTTTCTGCACCGCCGATGGTAGGGTGTCCTTTTACACCGGTCCATCGGTCGGTGATCGGTTGTTTATCCTTTTTGCACACTGCGCTCCAGAGATCAGATTCCAATGAAAACATCCCTGTTTCATGCCATTCCATCCGTCCGTTCTGACAAAGTTTCCAGCGCCACCATCATCATCAAGTGCTAAAGCCGGAAGCACGATGCCAGCAGCAAGCAAAAATAAATAAACGGTCAACGTAAACAGACGGCGAACGGCCACCGCCGAGCGTGAAAGACGATTGAAGATTATTAGCTCGAAGCAACTACCGTTCGTCCGCTTCCTTTCCTTGGTTTGCTGTGTGAGGCAGCCAACAACAACAGAGTTAAAGTCAAGAAGGCGACCAGGATACCCTCCGGGCCGCAACCATGGTCCAATCCGGTTGTGCATCGGCTTTGGAGGTCCTCACGGAGAGGATCGTTTATTGGCAAATGCTTCTGAATCGTGATAACACTCGGGGCGCGGTTTCGGAATACTAAATTGCGCCAAGAAAAGGGACAGTCAAACCCTATTGCTAGTGGGATGGTCGATAGGTGCTATAGGGTTTATGCGTTTACTCGGGAAGTCACCAACGTTTGCAGGGGTTTTCGCCCAAGCTTTACCAAATGGTTAAGATTTATCCATAGAATTGAAGGTTATGAACCCTTCCAATTATTTAAAAATTAATATGGTAAGCAAACGTACTTCAATTGGAAATTGACAACAAGTCGTTTTGGGGTCCGTGATGTTCATCAGGTCTCAGGGTTAGTCTGATGGGCTACAGGCAATTCACCTCTCGTGATTGTAATACTGAAAATAAAAGAAAAAGAGTTTATAAGTATAAGATATTGTAGGACCAACAGATTTACTTCTTAAAACACATGCTTCTCAACTTCCCAACTTCGCAAGAAATCGCTACCGAATCACTTTCAACTCATATTCTCATATTCACTCTTAAAGTCAAGCAAACCCCTGTATTTGCTTCCAAAGAAGAGAAAACAAGTACAAACATTGGGCCATTGGGTATGGGTATGTGGGGGGGGGGGTAGTTTTCCCAGAGCAAACGCATTTCGCGCCCTCCACAACCCAACCCAACCGAAGAGTTTTGCTTCCGTAAACAAACAAATCCTCGGGGAAATGAAACACATTGCCGAAGTACCTCGTTCCCATGCACAAGGGTAAGCGACGGCAATATATATGGCAACAATATGGACCAAAAATTGGTACACCATCTTCCATCCAGCCCTAAATGGTCTGTCTCTGGAACCCAAGAAAAGCACAGCCAGTGGAAGGTGGGTTGCGAGTTGAATAAATTTTCGCTCCCCAAAAAACCTTCGACACAACAGCGCGAGCATGAGAAGGGATTCGTTTTAATTAATCGAAATTGAAAACAAACCAATCTCGGGCTGGCAGTTGGAGCAGGGGGAAGCAACGGAAGGCGCGCAGCAGGAAATTAAGGACATAAGGTGCCGCCGTACCGTCGACTCCTCGACACTCTCACCTACGGACGATCTACGGACCAATGGAGTGTAAAACGCATTTAGCGGGTGTGGGAACTTAAATTGAGTGTAGAAAATAAAAACCGCTCACTCCAGCCGATCGGTCCCTCGAGAGCAAGTCACCAGGTGAAGTCAATTATCCTGGGACGGATGGATCCCGTGCGCCCGTAACCGTTACTGGGTACGCGATATTACACCCTGCGACGATTTTGTATGGGAATTTATTCTTTTCAATTTCATATGACACACACACACATACATACATTCACATACACGTAGCAGCACTTTTCGCAACTTAATTGAACACGGCTGAGAAAACAACAGTAAAAAAGATGCTGAAAAGCAAAAACCTTACCGTTAAGTTTCTTTTTGCGTGTCTTTCGGCGCACACTCTTCGTTAAGAAGATTTATTCTGGGCCTGCCTGCCCCAACTCACCGAGGCCCGTGTGGCTTCTCCGCCAAGCAGCGAGACCCGAAAAAAGCCTGATGGGCATTTTAAACAGGGGCAACAAATCGTGAAATGAATCATCAAATAGAGTGCGCGTTCCGGAGCGGTACACGGCCGGGACACTCGCTGCCTGCCGTCGTCGGCCGTGTCTTCGGCCGGGGGTTTGTCTGTGCGGTGAAATTGTTTTACTTTTCCATTTTCCAATTCGGTCGGTTCTTGCGAAGCGTGAGAAGACCCAAACCGTCCGCCGGTTTCGGAGACCGGGAGTCAAATCTCTGGGCGATCCTTTCGGCTTTGTTTGGCTTTATTTGGCTTTGTTTCAGTTTGGTTCACAAAATTTCGTTAACTTGTACGTTGGACTCACCCCTCCACGGTGGCGTGGTTGGGGGTTGGGTTTTCTTTCCACTCGCTGCGAAAAACGCTGGACCTCGAATCTGTTATTTGGCCTGTTTTCCCCTGATTGTCTTAGCTGGTGTTGTGTGTGCCGTGGATTTCTTTCTACACGTTCGTTCTTCACTTTGTGCCTCAAATCAATCTGTCCATTAGGAATGGAATTCGTCTATCATCGTTTTCATCTCCATCATTACGCCCGGGCGCGATGGAGCGATTGGCAAACGAGACTGAGATTCTTAACGACACACCCGGATCGGCTGGTCAAGGATCGGGAAGCGATGTTGGAAGGGAAGCTCAAATGAAACAAAAGCTAGAAATCAATTTTCATCAATCCGAGGAACGACGTGCTGGACGAGGTTGGATATTTCATAGCGTCGACGGCCAACAAACCACTCCGGGAATCGAGCATACCGAAATTGACATTCCTCTTTTTAATCTCTCAGTCCGGGCGCGCAATCTGTGGCGACACGTGGGCGAAGTCTCTCGCCGGACCAGCCGACCGAGTGATTAAATTACATCAAGCTTCCAGGGAAAAACGGAAAACTTTAATCTGCCCCATCCCAAGCGACGCCGGTGCTAGTGTACACTCGTCGAGCTGCTGCTGCCCTTCATTCGGGTGTCTATCTTGGCCTTGGGTGACCGGATCGAATGACGGTTTTGTTCACTCCTTCCACTACCCACTACCACTGGGTTAGGAGAGGTTTTTCCCATTTTTTTTTCGTTCCTGTTGTTTCAGGAGAGACTGAGAGATTCTCAGCCCGCCTTAAGAGGCACTTTTCGGTGAAAGCTTTAAAGGTGTGCTAGGTGCTGGATTTTGGCTTTAAGTCCATGTCTACAAGCTCGTGTTTGTCTCGAGGTCACACAAGGGATCGGGCACCCGAGCGACAGATTAGGAGAAATACTGCTGGGGACGAAAAGTCCTCAGCGCCACCCGAGTGACGAGGTGATGTAATCGAGTTCTAAGAGCTGGGATCCTCATCTTCCCCACCTAGCTTTGCTTGACGCTGGTCGAGCTTGAGTTGAATATTTTCATCAGCAGATGACACTGCTGTTGTTTCATGTTTCCGAGAAAACAAACCATTTGATAGATTAGATAAGTGTTGCATGTAGCTTTCAGAAAGGGTTGATTAATTCAATGGCTAGTAGCCTTAAAGTTGCTTCACTTTGCTTCTCCAAAAATTGGATGCTCCTCAGTTGTACACACAACATTCACCTCTTTAACCAGAAACTCACCCTGTTTTTTCCTAAAAAATATCGATTCGGATTAAGTGAGCAAAATTTAAACGAAATTGATACACCTCAAACGGGATGGTTATCTCTGATAGCCTAATCCCGAGAAATGCAATCGCATGTATCTACATAATTGCATGAACATTCGATCCTTGCACATGTTTCACCAAAAGTCCTGCACTTGCAAAAGCTGCACACACACACACACATGTCCAAGCGTCGTCTAACGAC
This sequence comes from Anopheles stephensi, assembly GCF_013141755.1. Lineage (NCBI taxonomy): Eukaryota > Metazoa > Arthropoda > Insecta > Diptera > Culicidae > Anopheles > Anopheles stephensi. Next base: position 51,080,848 of record NC_050203.1, read on the forward strand.
CACAGTACGGATGGCCAAACGGACGGAATCGATACCCGCCAGGTCTGCAGTACGGCGCGCACTTTTACTAATATTAAGCTCAGCCCAGAAAGGGATGCCTTCCATCATGGATTATGCTTGCCTTAATTCATTATTTATACTGTTGGAAAAGCTATTATCTAGACCCTGGGAAAGTATGAAGCTGACTGCAACAGATCCAGCTGCCGCCGGCGATATCGAACACACCCGAAGCCGATCCTTTCAATCATACCACAAAGGCTCGTAAAGATGATTGGAAAGCAATCAAATTAATAATGCAATGTAAAGCTATCATTTTCACGTATTCGTGCTTGCCTGCTCGTGGACCCCGAGGTCCAACGCATCGGATGGCCAATAAACGACGCGTTTGGACCGGAGTACTTTATTTCTTTTTAAACATACAAATGGAGCAAACGTAGCTGTTGAAACAGCTGATGTTGCAGCGGGCCGAGATTTGAGAATGAAGGTTGCAAAATATGAGAGCGTACCAAGTTTGTTCAGCATTTATTCAGCAAACAGGCACTGGGACGAATGAAAATGGGAATTTTATTTTCAGATTCGATTCCAAATAAAACCGATGCTTTTCTATTGTGTGACGAATAGTATTTGCATGTTGGATGTCGCGTGAACCAGATGGTTTGTTTATTGAAGACATCCGTACCTTCTACGAATTCAATTCAAATCGAGAACATTATTGATGTGAGTTGCTACCGAGAAAAAAGTCTCTTGTAATAAGTAAAAATCAGGAAAACGAACAATCGACACACACATAATTGTTACATCAATACTGCCGAAGCATGGTAACTAGCAGACGTCCCCAATTGACATTAACTACCTCCTCCTTCCAACCAAATCATACTCCGTAGCGTACAGGCAATGAATCATATCAACTGATCGATCACGTATCACTCATTTATCACGGATGAAATATTTCCTCCAATAAAAATGCTCATTTCAACCCCCAAGTAGCTGTGTAGTTAGCTGGGCTCATAAAGTTTAGTTCTGACGATTTGTTCTTCCTCTTCACCGCTCCGATACAGAGTGCTGTAACTTTTATTTAGTAACTCTGCGCCGTTCTGCTGCTGTCACCGTGTCGCGGGTGTGCCTAGCAAGCCATCGATGCTTTTCGCACGTCACATAAATCACCGAATGCAATAAATTTATCGTCGAACCTTCCAAACACCTCCTCCATCAATGCTCGCTCTAACACACTCGAAAACACCAACACACCTAACCTACGCGTGGTGAGAGCTGCAGGTGTGTCCAATGTGTCCTTTATGGCCTCATTTCACCGCACCTCATTTTCGCCCATTCTATCACCCCCATTGTTGTCCCGAGCGTGCCCTCGGACTTAAAACATCAATTAACTCCGCTTCTAAGCGGAAAGCCAAACTAACATGTCCCTTTTTTGTGCCCATCGCAAAAGCCTCCCAAACGTGTGACGTGCGGGGTTTCGCACGCAGATAATCTTTGCCAAGGTCAACAGAACCATCAACTAACAATCCCGCATGTATGTCTCGCCCTTTGCTTCCGCACGTATGCTGCTGCACACCGCGATCGACTCACTGTCGACAAACTAGTCGGCGTCGGGCTGCTGTTTACTCTATTTCATCCACCCCGTTCGGTTCGGTGGTTAATAAAATATGTACCAAAGCCATTTCGGGAAACGCTAAACGATAATTGGTAATGATCTCGAACCTTGTCTCGCTCTAAATTTTCCGCAGTGCCGACCCGACCGGCAGCGGTGCGAATGAAAAGAACACGGTTGAGACTGGATGGGAAAAGGCGGGAGCAAGAGTCAACCATAATCCAAACATACGACGTGTACGTGGTCGATCCGGGCGACAGAATTGGCGCAACTTGCCGTCATTTGGTGGAAATTATATTTAACTTTTCCCGTTTCCAAGCTACCACTTTTCTCTGTCTCTCTTTCCCCCCCCCCCCTCTCTCTCTCTCTCTCTCTCTCTCTCTCTCTCTCTCTCTCTCTCCATGGAAACACTGTCCTTGGGGAGAAATGAACACGGCACAGCGCGTTCCAATGAAGTTCTAAATAAATATCGCCAATCGACTTCGGCGCTGGAGAGATGTCAACCAGCGCACCGTAGCGTAAGAAGCAGAGAGCTGGAAATCGGATAAATTACATTCAATATAACCGCACACTTGACGCATTTTATGAAGAAAACTTTTTTTCGGGCTCCTTTTTGCACCACAACCCCTGAATCGCGATCCTATTCATTCAGATTTGCCCACGGTTCGCGTCCTTTCCCTTCTCCAAACTAAAGGGCGCCCAATCAATTGGAACAGGAAATAAAATGTGTACCCCGGTTCTGCGCGATACCCTGCAATAGCTGCTGGTGGCATTTGGCTTCTATTGGTTGTTATCATCATTATTTAACAGGTGAAAACACCGCCATACCACCGAGCACCGAAATAATCATAAAAACGAGGAAACCAAACCAATTCCGAGGCACCAAAACAGGAAAGCCATTTTGGCACAAAGAGCACCATCGAAAGAAATTGTGAAGGTTTTCTTTTTTTTGGGGGGGGGAGGGGGGTTCCTGTTGTTATTTTATTTTCGCTGATGATTGTTTTGCGAATAACAACCCAAAACTGTGCGAATGCTGCCGATATCTAAGCACGGCGACATGCGGGACACTTTTTTGTTATATGGCGAGTAATGAAAGAGGTTATAGCAGCGCGAGAAAGAAGAGAAATTTAAGTGAACAAAAGAAAAAGCAAACGACGCACCAAGTGCTTCCCATCAGCCTTCAGCCAATTTGAAGGCGTGAAAAGGTCTTTCAAGTGGGGATTTTTTAGGGATTCATCTTATGGCAAGGAAATGTGTCAGTAAAATCAGTGTTATGAGGGGTGTTATGAGTTTGCCACGGTATTCACTTATCGACGGAGGAAAGAATGAATGCAAAAGAAAATGTGTCCCGGGTTGATTTCTGGGATTTGTACTGACATGTGACGGATTTTAATGACGTCAGATGTATTGACATATGATGGATAATAATAAACTATTATCTAAGTGTAGAAGGAAATGTGTATAAGCTCAGAAACTTCCCCTCATTTGCAATTGTTTTATCATTTTTGCGGTACAGAAAATAAATACCGTCTTCTTCTGTCTTTAGTCCTTAATATTTCCTCCTAGTCCTAGATGGAGGTCTTGGCCTGATATTTCTGGCTTCTTTGACTTAATTTACCCGTAGCTGGATAATCAGTTCTGCGTACGGGGTGTCGCTCCGGACGGGATTCAATACGATCCCAATCGTTTGGATCACCTCTGCCAACGATCCGCCTCCAAATACACTGGTGCTAGTTCATATAGCTGCACCCTAAAATTTACGCACTAATGTATTGATTTTACTGGTTTTTCCTGTGAATACTCAACATACTGCTCATTATTTTTAATGTTTTGTTTTATACTAAAACAAACAATTAATGTAAATTTCCCGGCATTCGGTTGGTTTCATAACCCTCAAATACATTTTGTCCTAAACTTGAATCGCATTCATTGAATCATTTCCTGCAAACAACGAAGAAAGGAACTACAATTTTCTTAGAAAACATTACTTGAAAACCGCTCAAAAACATCAATGGCATAATGGCAACCTGAAGCTGAGGATTATTTTATGCATAAAAACAAAAACTTACGTTATACGGCCTCAAAATCTTAAAAATGGCATTTAAGGCAACTTACTTATCAGGCGCTACAACCGCTTTACGGTCTTGGCCTTCTGCAACAATCCTCGATACCGCTCACGGTTCAGCGCCGTCGTCTGCCAATCCGTTATCCCGGCCGTTCTGGCGGACGCATCAACTCCATCAATCCATCTCAATTTGAGCCTTCCACGCCTCCTCTGTCCGTGTGGACGGCCTAAAAGGACTTTACGCGCTGGGTCGTCCGGTGTCATTCTCATGACGTGACCAGCCCCTGGCCAGTCTAATTAGCTGTAGGATGGTGAGACCATCGTACAGCTCGTAGAGCTCGTCATTGTAGCGGCTCCTCCATTGTCCTTCCACACATACAGGGCCGAAAATCCTTCTGAGCATCTTCCTCTCGAACGCGGCTAAGAGGGCTTCGTCAGTTTTGGACAGAGTCCATGTCTCAGAGGCGTATGTGAGTACTGGGACTATAAATGTTCGGTACAGTCCCAGCTTCGTCCGTCGCGACAGGTATTTAGAGTGGAGAAGTTTCTTCAGGCTGTAGTATGACCGGTTGCCAGCCAGCACCCGTGCGCGTAACTCAACATCAATGTTGTTGTCGGTGCTGACTTTTGACCCCAGATAGGTGAAGTTTTGGACGACTTCGAAGGTGCGGTCACCTATCTGTACATCACCCCTGCGTAAATCAGTGTTTGTTAGCAAGGCCGCTGGTGGTGTCACCATCATTTTGGTTTTCGCCTCGTTAATCTCCAACCCGAGGTTCTGTGCCGCACGCTCGATCCTTTGATAAGCTTCTGCTACATAGGAGAGCCTCAAACCAATGATATCTATGTCATCAGCGTATGCCAGGATCTGGATTGACTTATAGAAGATGGTCCCCGAAGTTTCCACCTCCGAGTCGCGGATGGCTCTCTCTAGCACCAGATTGAAAAGGAGACAGGCAAGCCCATCTCCCTGGCGCAGGCCTTTGGTTGCTGCCACCTAAAAGTTTTCCATCCACCTTCACCTGGAATGTGATGTTGGCCATCACCATTCTTACAAGCCTGGTAAGCTTGGCCGGGATTCCAAAAAGCTCATTGCGTCGTATTTAAGGCAGCAGACAATTCTTATTTAGAAAAAGTGAATCTAACTTATCGCTCGGTTCAACCCACACATGCAAACATCATAAAGTCCAAAATTTAATAGTTTCAAAATTGAGGCCATGCTTTATAATTAAAAACATCCGGAGTTGTTCAAACTAGACATGTCTGCTCTGTAGGACATCTTATAGCTATACAATTTTGCGTACGGGAACTTATCAGCTGTTGAACGTATTTTTAATGTTGAAATGCTACTATTTCATCTGGAAGTGCTCTTAAAGTAAAGGTATAAAGAAAGGGTATAAAGATAAGAAACTCTTTCTGAGAAGTGACATTGCAGACTAATGGCCTGATTCTAAGTAAAACCCTCGATACCTGTTGTGCTACTTGGGTAACTTTGCTGCAGGGACACATTCAGATTTGCTGATTGGGAATGATATTTGAATACACACACTTTGATGGCAGTCTGTCAACTAACCCAGAGGAAACTACACGTTTTTTGATGGCTCCCGACCTTTACGGGAGACGATACCACTAACCGAAAGAAATAAAGAAATATACAGTCCACTCAACGCAGAACAATACCTATAAAAAAAAACCTTTTGTAAATTTTTCCGCTATCATAGGGTTAAAAACTGAGAGCTTTTAACGTTTCTAATGAATGATTCAAACATTGTAAAATCATGCACTACAGCAATACACTATTCGTCAAAATACTTCTTCGAGTTACTATACTTCGAGTTTTCTATAAATAACAAGAAACCGTTTGCAATTGCATTTCACACACGTAACGAACTGTTCAACATCATCGAATGAAATCGTACTGGCGGTGGACACAATTTGTAAATACATAGAACTGCATATTACCAATGAAAAGTTATGTCATCGATGCCATAATCGACGTTCATGAAATTCTTAAACAATTCTTCCTCGAAACTATGATGTTGCTGCACTCGATCCGATTACACTTCAAACTTAACAAATCTCCTCAATGTTGTAAATTTTCCATGAATTTCCTACCAGAATGCCAGGAGAGGAAATCAAAATTTCTTAGAGATATATTAGAACAGTTCTAGGCAGCTTTCCGGTTCGAGATGGTACTACAGGCGATATGACATTGGCTTCATAAATGTCTTCTTCTATTTACAGCAAACCCTTAACTTCATTTTTCATTTTCTCCTTTTTTTTTGTTGTACCGTTCATACAGAATTCTCCGGTACACATAGCGCGCGACGGCTATAGCTTTTACCTTACCACTTTGGCGGAACCGGCATTTGCCTCCATTGCAGGTGAAGCATCAAATTTGTGTTGAATATTCACCGGAAACCCATTGAACCGCGAAATCGAGCCTCATGCGGCAAAAGATTATCCCACAGTGGAAGGGATTGCCGCGACGAAATATGGGAGGAAAAAAGAGCAGTTTTTTTTAAATTGTGATTTTCACCCGAATTATAGCCGCCAAAGCGGTGCGAGGGTAGCTTTAGGCATCAGGTCCTCAGGAGCACTCTGTTTTCAACACAACCCGCTTGGACGTTGGAACTCTTCACGCGCCTCAAACCACTGCTCAAACTGCCAAAAGCTTATCCCCGACAGAGTAGACCACACGGCTGCTAGGATCCCCAACCTCAACATCTCGCCTTATTTCGACAGCAGAACGCTTCACAGGTTGGTTTCGTCTATCGCCAGCTCCTCCACAGCCGCCACCAACCACAGTCCGGACGGCCGGGTGATAATGACATTTTACCTTTTCGATCTATCTCCAATCCGCCACATCATGGCTCCCCCGCCCAGTATCGGAGACGCTAATAGGAATCATCCAAAATGGCGGTGCGGAAGGAAATGCAAAGGCACGATAATGGAGGCTGGCTGTGCGTCGGTAGAAGTTTTCGTGCCCTCGAAAAAAAAAACCCCCGACGGCCATACTTTGACGGCGGTCAATATGAACTTCGAGGAAACCGGGATTCAAGGACGCACGAAGGCGGTGGTGAACGAAGCCACGACGATGATGAAGCTAACAACGGCAACCCCAGCACGCTGCCCGGGACGAGACAGGTGGTGGTGGTGTTCGGAATCAGGTTCGGTTGTTGGATGGTTGGTATGAGAAATCGAAAATTTGTCCGCCAAATACACCGTGTAGTGGATGGTCGTTTTGAAGGAAGGAAGGCGGAAAGGAATGGGACCCCCTGCCTGCTGGAACATGAACTCAGCAGCACACAAAGGAAAAGTTTCAATCAAATTTCCAACGTTTTTTCTTCCACTTCTACGATCGTCGTCGGTTCATCGGAAGCGCTTTCTATGGCTACGATGTAGATGGTGTGCCAGGTTACCGGGATAAGCTGGGGGGGGTTTTGCATTTTACCCGTACTTTCTTCCTTGGCGCCCCCTTTCATTCTCCGTCCATTGATCGCTTTCGCCCGGTGAAACATTGAACTTACTACCGCTCCAGCAGTCCCGGAGCACAAGCTACACACAGCTACGGGACCACCGATACCGGAATACTATCCGGGAACATATTCCCAGGTTCACACGTCATCCCGAAACGAAGTGAAAATTGTTACTTTATTTTCAAAGGCATGAGCAAACACCCATGCCACAAAGGTTTCCCGGCCCTTCTCGATCCGCCCCCAACCCCTGTCAGATTACTACAAACGGAGGCAATAGCTACAGGTTCAGCTTTTCACCACACAAACGCCTTCCTTGCCAGGGTACAACATTTGGCAGCAATATCAAAGGCAAACAATAAAACAATTCGAATTCCACCTCTCACCTCCCCAACCTACCCTCCACCCTCTCCCTCTCGGTGGTACACGTGTACCGTATGCGACTTTCATTTGTGTGTGTGTGTATGTGTGTGCCTCTGTGCCGTGTTGTGGGGAATGTGAAAAATAAAAGTAACATTCGGTTCTACGGTTCTTTCTTCTCGGGTCCCCAACCAAAACGGGGGAAAAAAACGGAAACGGAGTATCGGCACACGAAACTGAAACGCAATGGCAACAGCTGCTGCAGGAATATGGTGTTAGCCGATAAGAGCTTTCGGTAGAAATAATACTGATAAACGAAAAACGAGCTTTTCCGTTGGGCGAGAGTGTCGCTAGTGAGCGACACCGAAGGACCTTTCGTTGGAATAAGGGTACGGAAAAGCAATACAAAGATTGTCCTTAAAATAAACACCGAAACAAACAACAACACAGCTACCACCGGGAAGAAGGTGAATTCTGGACGAATAGCAAGCTGGGACAGCTGGGAAGGAAAGTTTGAGGAATGCATGGATCGATGATTTGTCACGTCGCCATTGTACCTTCAACAGCGTGTTGTTTGTTATTTGGTTGGTTTAACAGTGCCTCACTCTCTCGGTAGCTAACCTACACAACTTCGGACTGAAGGACGCCCATCACTACCGATTAGCGCATTCGCGTGTGCTTACTGACCTCTGATCCTTTTAGTCAAAGTTGTTCCTACATTCCTTTCTCTCATGCACACGCTTGAGTGATCGGAAAGGATTTGAAAAATATAAAATTCCGCTGGCTTTCCTTTTTTGAAATAATACACACACACACACACACACACACACACACACACACACACACACACACACAGAAAAAAAAACTTTTCCTTCGTTTGTTCGGGGCGCGATCGAGACGTTCCTCGAATTATGGGAACAACGCACCCTTCACCCTCAACGCCATCCAGTGGAGGTGTCGGAAAAGTTAGGTTAGAAAACCACCAACACGCTCCCGACACTTGCGTAAAACTTTTGGAGGGCAAAAGCTTAGCAAAAGACGTTAGTGGACATTGTGGGAGGTTGGGGAAGGGAAGTTCACGTCACTCGAAATTCGCGGTGAACCGTATCATGGGAAATATGGAAAGAAGGAGGAAAAGTTTCCGGGAAAGTTCACACGATAGGCTTGTGCAATGGGAGGTACGGCAACAACGGGGTTCGGGTGACGGAAATTCCGAATTCCAAATTCCAAAATACCGAAATACATTTCAACCCAACGATTTGCGAACGAACGGGCGTGCGAGCTACAAGTCAGTGGGCATCGGGCCAGGCGGAGGAGAAAGTCCTTCGAGCCATTCTTTTCTTTTCGTTCCTGGCTGCGGTTTTCGGGTGGCCACACATTTTGTGCACAAACGATGAGACCACCCGCCGGTCCGGTCACCACATTTGAATGGCCACTCGGAAAACAGACAGCAGTCAGCAGCCCGGCGGATCCCAGCAGTGCCAGAAACCAAAGTCAGTGTGGAATTTTCACAATTTATCATTTCTCCCGTTCATCTAAATTCCTCACATTTCTGGCAACGGAGGTGGTGAGCGTGCGGAGACACGCTGGCCAGGAGGTCCAATTCTCCAAGGATGCATGCACCACCGGCCGAGCGAGTGGGTGGTTGGCAAAGGCCGGGGTTGGTCTCTGGCTGCATAATGATTGCGCGACTGGTCACCGTGATTTATGTAATCGTTTGCGTTTGCCGGATTCCTCGCCGGACTCTAATGATGGGATCTTGTCCTGTTCTTTGTGGACAGAAATTTTTCATCAAAACCGCTCCCGTTGGTTGGCGGTGGAAGTTGGAGGGGGAGGGGGGGGGGAGAAGAAAAAAAACCGACGGGTGGTTGGACGTAATCCGCCAAAGGGCACAAGTCCTTTTGGGACGCGGCGTTTCGGTGGGTGTGGGATGTTTTTTCTTTTCCTTTTTCCATTCACTCGGCTCTATCCTGCTCACACTCATTTTCGGGCTCGGGCAATGCACGGGTAAGGAAAAAAAGCGGACCCCAATCCGACAAAGTAGTCCAAAGCCTAACAACGGTGGGTAAAGCAACCCTGGACGGAAGAGGCTAAGGGATCAAATCAAGTGTGGCACCGCGGTGGCATTAAAAGGTGGGTGGATCGTGGCGATAGGAGGCAAGCCACAAAACTCGCGAAGAGGTACTCAAATGCAGACACTCTCGGGAAAAAGGGAAACCTTGGGGAATGGGGGGGAGGGGGGGGGGTGGTTACTGGATGGAAGTGATAGGAAAAGGGCCGCGAGGAGTGGCTACAGAATAAGCAACATAAAATATAATCGCATCGACCGAGCATGATGGTGGCGCTGGAATCTACAGTGATTGACGAGTTTTAGCGATAACAGAATGACGCACATGTTGGAAAAGTTAGATAAAGCTTAGTGTAGTGTTATCCTTCATTGTTTAAAAATATGGTAAAACTCAAAAGACATTTTAAATATCGCAATAAATTCAAGAAATTTTCAAAAAATATGTTCATACTATATAATTATAGTAGCTAAGTTAAGATTATGATAAAATTACTTATTACACTATTAAAATTACTTTGATTAAGGAGCTGATCGGTACTCGAATCGATCGCACCGTCGTTCACACAGTAGGTTCGGAGATCAAATCCTATCCGAATCGTTCTCCCGTATTGAAGACTAGCTATCCAACTAAGTGGTATCAATAAGTCTAGTAAACCATTAGATAAGCGGCATGATCTAGCACATGTGGATAACTCAAAATGAATAACATCATTAGGAAGACTCTGTGACATAGTTTTAGCGGCGTAACTTTTTTACGACGGAACTTATTTTAAATCCCATTGACCTTCCCGTACGCAACGCAACGCTAAAGCCATGGGTGAATAAATATATTTTTTATCATTAAATCCATCCGTCTTTTAAATAAAGCCAAAGAAGCCTAAACATGTCAGGCCAGGACCTCTCTTGGTTGTATGAAGCCCCAAAGCAGAAAGAGAAGATTTAAATAGTTTTTGAATTTTTCAAGAAGATAACATTCTTAGAAACAGTGACATTAAAAATGTAATCAAAAATATGATCAATCTTTCTACTAATTTTAAAATAAGACATATTTTGTATGATAATACATTCAACATACCGACAGAAAACTGATTGTTGACCACACAAAATTAAGAAACTAGAATTAAATGGTCAGTATTATACGAATTAGCTGTAATGTTTTCCACCATCAACCACGAGTGACAAAGCACCCGTCAACCACTGTATTGGTCCCGCTTCCAAGGTGTGTGCTACATGGTTGGCCAATCACTTCATTCCATTACCATTTGCCATAAACGATCCAAATGGATGCCGAAATCCGAACATTCCAGCATTCCACCGGAGCGGACAAGGATGACAATGGGATGGAATGTGGTCGAATCCACTTGAGAGTCCTTTGCCTGTGACAACCTACGACAACGGCGACGACGCTTTGATGACGTTTGTTAAGGGAACGATACTCCTTGAAACTGGAAGCTGCAGCTTCCCCCCGTCCTTCATGCCTCATTGTCTTCGCTCGCCATTGCTGGCGCAACGTTCTGTTTGAGGTTATTTATGCGGGTTGTAGCTGGAGGTCGGTCAATGGTAACGCCGGTGTGGATGGCGAACCGAGGAAACGAACGGAAGAGTGTGCTAAGTCAAGCATAAATGTAGCCGTGCTCGTGGGAGCGGGACGATGAAGAAACACTCATCACTCCCTCCATCATCGTGTACGCCGCTCATCATTTCGTGTTATTTGCATCGCAAATCAAATTCCGATTTCCATTTCGTCATTTTTGGGAGAGATATGGTGAGGGTAGGAAAAACGAAATGGGGAAAGGGAAAAAAAGACACCGACAACAGCAAATTGTAATACTAAAGAACCACTTCTGCTCCAGTCTCGTCTTCCCGAGGCGAGGTGGCCTATCACCTTAGGCATTGCAATGATCCATCATCGAGAAAACAGTCGTCCGAAACTGCTCCGTTGGAGCTGAAGGGATCGTCGTCGTAACTCCAAACGAACGGAACGGAATCCCATCAAGCGTGAGAAGCAGGACGAGCAGGGCACGGTGAACGGTGGTGTTGTTGGAGCTCTTTGCGCCGGAAGTCGTACCATTCGGCTCCATCAATATCACTTTATTGCACGAGGTGACTTGGTCGTTTGGTGCTGTGTGCTGTTGGTTTTTGCTTTGTATGCAAAACGCTGTCAAATGAGTTGCTGAGTGGGTTTTCTTTCGACCTTCAATTGTATCCCGGTCGATGGAAATGACCCAGGAACCAGGTCCAGGTCCAGGAACGTAGAAACGGGCAACGATATCCTACCAAAACATGGGCTACACAGCACTGACAAGTAGCGGCGAATGGAGTGAGAGTGCATTCCTGTAAATTTGATGACCGTAAAGAGCGAGCACGGACTTCGCATCAAAAGATACGGCGAAAACCCGAAAAAAGGAAGTAAAGAAGGACAATCTCCGCACCAAAGTGTCCACTTTAAAATTAAATAAAACTTCAACGACAAACAACGCGGATAAGCACATTTCTCTTACCTTACTTCAGATCGTAACGGATGAAGTCGCGGCTTGGCTTTTCGGTCGCACTAAGGGGTAGTGATTATCGTGGACGTCCTACGCTGCGGTCCTTGCCTTCGCTGAACATGACAACCACCACTCGCTATCGGACGAAACACGCACAGCATCAGTTATTCGGTTTCTGTTTGTGTCCTCGTGTTTTTGAGTCGACAACACACAGCCTGCTGTGTTCACAACAAGCAGTTTCAAAATCCATCAAACGTTTCGCGAATCCTTCAGCCAACCCCAGGCCTACTGCGCCAAGTGCTGCCGTGATTGAGCACTTACGTCGGCAGCGGATAGATGGGCAGCAAGGCCAAGAAAACTGCCAGCGACACAACGCTCGAAAGTGTTCACACCGCCGCAAAACCCCTCACCTCTGATTTTGCTGATTGATTTGACACTAATTTATCGACTCAACTACGGCAAAGCGCGTCACACACCGGCGGCCACGGACGGAGCCAATTTTCACTTCATTACCAAACACACGCCTGGCCGACCCCGTCGGTGAGCCCACGCACAGCTTCTCACACACCACCATCAAACCGTCACCGGGTAAGTGTACATTGTTATCGTGAGGCATGTAACCAAATTTCTTCTCATCGGCATTAATGGAGAAAGTGCCGGAATCTACAAAAATTGCTCTTCCCGTCTGACGTCGTCTTTCCGCTTCCCAGCGCCCGCTTCTTCAGCTACTCTTCACACACAGGACACCTTAAGGTACAGAAGGATGGTACGTCCGGAAACAGCGTCCAGCGCGATTGACAGTCGGTCGAGGACTAAAACGGATCTACTTACAGCACAAACTGGTTGCACATTGAGAGCATTCGCGAGCGGCCGTTTGCTCTCTATACACATGCGTCGACTACCGCAACCGAGCGGCAACCAACGAACAGCGAACCACATGGTTGCCGAGCAGCACCATGGATCGGAACGGCAACGGTGTCCTTGTGCAAACTCCCGAGACACTTTGTCCAGTGCAGTTTTGTTCTTCTCCTTTGCCAGTGACACGGGCCTTTGTTTACAAGCCGACGGGGAACCCCGAAGACAACAACGAGGCCCACGACGGCGGCCCATTGACGATGCCATGGTTATGGCATTTCGTCCTGTCGGAGTGCCACGTGCTCGCCGTGGGATCGCGCTCGGAACTGCATGTTACCTTCGTTGCGAGAGCGGGAAAGCACACACACACACACACACACACAGCAGAGCCATTGCTGTGGGAAAAACTATCAACAAAAATAAACACCTTAAAGGGAAGCTTTCCCCAGGCGACTGTGTTGCGAGGCAGGTAAATCCTACCGGGATCCCTTACCAATCTCCCATAGAACCTCGGTATGGAGATGATGTACGATAAAGGTGACATATTACACTTTAACTCACCACCCAGCGCGTACAGCAGCCGCAGCCGGGGTCGAAGAACAGACGCTTTCCATAACGATTACTTTGTACGTCCGCAAAGTCAACCCCAAACGCCAAGTGACATTCATTCGTTCGGCGCAACGTAAAAGACCTATCTGGATAATTGGAAATGAAAAAGGGACACTTTGCCAAGAGCCACCCGGCGCGGAAGACGGTCCCGGAAGACGGGACGACTCACTGCTGTCCTAAAAAGGTGTGAAATCTTACATGTGGTACGGTACGGTACGGTACGGTGAAAGATATCCGTCTGGTGAGCAGCAGCTTGGTGGTGCCGGTGGGTTTGAAATGATGATCGTGACAGGATGAATTTATTTTCTTAGACGCGCTTGTTTGCAATGCACATTATTGAATGAGAACCGTCCTTCAGTCTACAGGGCTCACTGAAACTGTCCCCTTGTCTGTGGGGATGGGAAGAGGTACGTTCTTGGTACTTTACATTGCATTTGAATTTCTATTGCGTCTCGCGAAGTCTAGACAAGTGTACATAATGCGTTGGACCTCTAGAAGCAGTATTCATGAAGAGTAATGCCACTTGCACTTGCAATGTGGTGTTATTTTTTCAAAAGACGCTTGGAAGGTGTACATAATGAGCTTGTTTAAATGGAATACCATTTCTATGTTTCTGTGAAGAAGTTAGAATTTAATTGTAACACATTTAATCGACAGCATGCACATTCTAGCTGTCTTGCGATGAATAGTGAGATGAGTTTGGAATACATGTCTAGGATTCTTTTAGCGTAAGACACTCAATGGCCAAAAACAAACCCCAGGTGGATGAGTCGCTTGAGAGATTGTTTGTTTGCGATGATGGATAGAATTGCGAAACGCAATTCCGAATCCACTACTGATAAGATCTTTACCATACGCAAATCTTGGAGAAGGTCCTCAAGTGTATCATCATGGACTGGAGAGCTATTTCCTACAAGTCAATCTAAATTCTGGCACATACTGATCATCATCGACGTGATAGGTTTGAGGTTCTGCAATCCTTGGGTACGAGATTTACAGGGCAAAACTAATGATTGAGTCACTTCAAGCTAGCTAGTGTTCTTCAGATGAGTAGTCGTACCTTCGAAGCATGCGAAAACTTCACCTCTCATGGGCCGTATCGGTTACAGCCCTAGTATACACATACGTCTCTGAGACATGGACTAAGTCCTTAACTTACGAAGGATATTGCAGAAGCCGGTACGAGCTCTTGGGCAACTCGCACCTCCCAGCCTATGATGCCGTTTTGCTCGTTCGCGTGGACATAAGAGTCAACTGGCATGTTAGGTTCTAACAAAAATTGAGTAATCATCACCATTCGGCAGAGACTGCAGGCCGAGACCGTGAAGCAGTGGTAGTGCACGAAGGTAGCCCTACATGAAGTTCATGAACGATTCCATAATCGAAAATTAATAATCCCAGCATTGCCTTGTATCGTCCTTCAATTTACGATAATTTCTTCTTCTTCCTTGACACTACAACCTCGAGAGGTGGTCTCGGCCTGCCATTTCTGGCTTTCTGTGACTTAATTTTATCCGAAGTAAAGAAGTCAACCCTGCGTACGGGGAAGCGCTCTGGATGGGTCTGTTGTTGGTCAAAGCTCGGATCAATCTTGCAGATTGCGGTCATTGTTTCGGAAAGTTTCGTCTCCGAAAAGAGATTGCCCATCACTCCACTCACCTTGTCCGTCAGTAGCCGGGACGCTCGGATCATCGGGTTTACCGACTGGTCGTATTTCATCTTCCAAGTGAGCAGCGTGTTAACGTACTGATTATTGTTCTTGAAGTTTTCCCACGCTTGAACAAATTTACTATCCATATGTAGGTCCAGCTCGGTGGCTTCTGCATTTGGCGCCACCACTCTCGACCTATCAAGTGCACTGGACACTTCAACACGTTTTCGCAACTTTTCCCGACTACGATAAACACGAGATTCGAGATTCGGCTGTCCATTTCGTCGCGTACCATACGCGCCGTCTTACTTATTCCTCGAAACGCACCAGACTGAGTCAGAAGCTGCCCCTTCGTTGCCAATGTTTCACTAACTCCGCGAGCCGTCTTGTTTAGCTCATCGCCAAGCTGGCTAGCTTTACGGGCTGCGGCATCGGTCTTGACTGGATCTTCAAGCACTTCCGTCATACGGCTTCGCATTTTGTTCAGATTTTCTTTTAACAATTCACCACCTTTCGGGGCATTCGATTCGACTGCGTTGAACTTCTGCCTTGCGACCTTCAGTGCATCTGACCGTTCGAGTTTCTGCGCTTCCTCACGAAACTTTTTCAGATTTTCCTTCATGTCCCTGTTCTTTTCCAACTCTTGTTTAACGTTTTTGATGACTTGTGCGAAAAAGCCAGGCCTTCGATTCGAGTACAAGCGTAGTGAGTATGCCATCCGTACCGAGGGCACTACGGCGCTGCATATCCGGTTTATTTGTAATTCTGTCCAAAACCGAAACAACCTAACCTACGCAATGTGATTGTGGTTTTTGTCGCCTGTCTATACTTCAACCATCGCGTTTTATGATCTCACTTCAGTAATAAACCTCATTTAGTATAAAAACGGTAACATTTAATAAGCGCTTACTGCTCCACACATCGTATTGTGTTGACACAACTATTTAGTACAATTTGATTGTACTAAAACCAAGCATTGGACCATATAGTATACATCCGTTGCCTGCTACATCAATTGACAGCCGTTTTAGAACAACAAACGAGATAAACAAAAGGCCGTGTTTGTGTATCCAAATTTTGCCGCTCCCTCCAGCATAGTTTTGTTAAGTTTTAATGTGGAAATTTACACTATGGCACGTACTGGTGATAGCCTTATTAAAAGGCACCAGTGCAGAATTTTCCGACGTTTTCGACGAGGAGCTGTTTGTAAAGCCGCTGCCGGATAAATTCATCTACAGCTACTTTCAGTTCACAACCCGTTGGGAGCTGGGCAGGAACGATAGCCGTACGTAACTTGTTTCTTTTTAACCTTCACCAGCAAATACATACGAAACTCATGAATCATTGATTGTTTTTTTTCAGTGCTCCACACGAACCTAGTTCCACGCCCGTTGGCAGAGCTGTTCTACCACTTCGGTGTGCAGGAGCTACACCTGAGCTTCACGTACGGTTTGTGGCGATACGAGACCTGGGGCTATCCCGTAACCGATGCCGGACCGGGCGCAGAAGTATGGGCCTGGTTCGAGCCGACAACCGACCGTGCATCGGTTGATCATCGCTGGAAGATGCTGTGCGGTACGCTTTCCGGTCTGTTCTGTGCATCGTTAAGCTTCATCGATCCAAGCAACACGTACGAACCGGTGTACACGTTACGCCCGCAAACCCATCACTTTCCAGGCCAGCCCGAACCGATCCTTCGCTATGCAGCCTTGCCGCGGGAAATTGTGTGCACGGAAAACTTAACGCCATGGGCCAAACTGTTGCCGTGCCGGTCGCGAGAAGGTCTCGTCTCTCTGCTCGTCCCGGATAGCATTTACTCGAGCAACTACCACTCACTAGGCGTTCACATGCGGAAACTGTGCGCGAACGCCGAATGCACCGAATTTCAGTTGGAAGTGAAGCAGACAGTTAGTGTGGTGCAGGATCTGCGACTGTTTGGTGGACCCAACTGGTCCATCCGTAAGCTGTTCGGTCAGGGAATGGACGGTTCGTGTGCACTCGCCACGACCAGCAACGTGTATGTCGACGTGACGGATAACAATGGAGCTTTCGATGTGTCCCAGAAACCGGACGAAAGGATCCTATCGGTACGGGGCGGTGCTCGTACGGAACTGCAACGCTTCGACGTGAAGCAGTTCGAGGCGGTCATGGCAAAGGGGCGCCGAGCGATGTTTAACGTGGCCGTAATGGACAAGCGGGATCCGAATGTGATCATCGTCGCTGGACCTCCGCCAATCTTCGCCAAACGATTCATACTGGGCGTTGGCCAGGAACGGGGCAAAATTGTTACGCACATCACCAACGCCCACTGGGGAGCGCTGGATTTGATCGTGTTTGAAAACATTCCCTGGTTTGTGCCAATCTACCTACACACACTCACAATCCGGCACGGGAGCAAACGGATCCGGCCTGCCTTCCTGCACTACACGCCCGGCGTTCAGCGGGAACGGCCGTACGGGTTGGAGGTAGCGTTCCGCATTCCGGCCCGTGCCACCGTCGAACTTTCGATCGATTTCGATTACATCTTTCTCAAGTGGCAAGAGTACCCGCCGGATGCGAACCACGGTCATTACATTCCTTCGTCGATCATCTCGCTCCTGCTGCCCTCCGCCCGCAATTACACCTCCATTCCCCGGGAGGCCGCTCTCTTCCGTGATTCGTTCAACGCCACACAGCTGGCCGGATACTTCCTGCAGGTGCGCACCGAATCGTTGCTACTGACCCTCCCCACGCCCGACTTCAGCATGCCGTACAATGTGATCTGTTTGGCGTGTACCGTGGTAGCGCTCGCCTTCGGTCCAATACACAACATCTCGACCAAGCGGATCGTGGCCAAGGGTAAAGAAACGGCCAAAACGTCGCTCGGGGAGAAGGTGAAACAATTTTTCAAATTCAAATCGGGTCGAAATGCAAAGCAAGCCAAAGACGAACAGACCGCTAGCACCGAGGACCTGAATGCGCCCGATACGGAATAAAGCGGGAACAGTGGAGTCACTAGTCACACCTGGGCTAAAGCGCCTTTCCTTAGTATCCGAACAGCGAAATAAGAACACGTCGCCCATACGTAGCCTAGTAAATGTATTATGTTCAAACAGTAGTAAAGGTGACCACTTACGACGGGTCACTAAGTCTTGTATGCATGTAATCATCGTGATGACGCGATGACGACCTAAACCTAGTACACCCGATCCTGGTAGCTGTTGTCCTGCGGCTTCGCCTGCATATTCACCATCTGCTGCTGGTAGTGGCGTATGTGGCCCGGCCGTCTCGGTGGCGTCAGATACTCGAACATGCTCTGCGTGTGCTGCGACAGCATCTTGCTCAAATCGCACGGCATCGGGTCGGTCCAGAAGAAGTCGTGGTTCAGTGCCGTATCCGCATCGATACGCTTTTTCGGGTCCAACATTAGCAGATAGTCGAGCAGATCGATACCGTGCGGGTCCTTCACGTACGGGCGCAAGCGTTCGCGCACCTTACGCTTGTGTCCCATCGGAAGCTCCATCTTGTGGAACAGCTCGAGATT
This sequence comes from Anopheles stephensi, assembly GCF_013141755.1. Classification (NCBI taxonomy): domain Eukaryota; kingdom Metazoa; phylum Arthropoda; class Insecta; order Diptera; family Culicidae; genus Anopheles; species Anopheles stephensi. The sequence continues at coordinate 51,099,550 of NC_050203.1, forward strand.
CTCCACGTCCGCCCATACATCGTTCGTGAACGAACCGCACAGCTGGGAGATGAGAATGAGCTGCTGCTGCTCCGTCGCTCCCTGCATGATCGGCGAGCGGGTCCACATTTCGGCCATGATGCAGCCGGCACCCCACATATCCACCGGCGGGCCGTAGTTGCGATCACCGAGCAGCAGTTCCGGCGGTCGGTACCAAAGCGTCACTACACGGTTGGTGTATCGGTTCGGTAACCCGTTCTTTGATACGCTGTATGCACGAGCAAGCCCAAAGTCGGCCAACTTCAGGACGCCGTTCTTCGTTATCAGTACGTTCGCTGCTTTCATATCGCGGTGCAGAATCTGGAAGACGCGTAGCAGAACGATTGGACGACCAAATCGGGACCTTGAACGTGCCAGATCTCCTTACCTTATTGCTGTGAATGTAGTACAGTCCGTTAAGCAGTTGCTGCATAACCTTCTTGATTTCACCCAAATTAAACTTCACATTGATGTTGGACAGCAGCCCGGCCAGATCGTGCTCGCAAAAATCAAACACCAGATAGAACGTGGAACGGTAACGATTCTGTACGGTGGCCTTGGTACGGCAAATCTCGATCAGGTTCACCACATTCTCGTGCTTCAGCAGCTGGAGGATACGAATTTCACGCAGCGCCGTAATCGGGAACTGCAACGAACAAGCAAACCCAACACAAACGGTGAGCTCATCCCGGATGTTTGCCCCGGATGGTGGGTGGCAGTACTACTTACGCCTTCTTTTTCATTTTCCATCAACACCTTCTTGAGGGCGACAAACTTTTTGGTTGATTTCTTTTCCCGTGCCTTAAATACCTCACTGCGGGAGGGCGAGTAAAACCACGAACATTGAATGGGGAATCTCCAGCGTACCAGCTCATTTCCAGCACTTACCCGAAAGTTCCCTGACCGATCTTGGTCACCTTCTCGTACTTGCTTGACTCATCGCAGTACGGGAAGTCGTAGTTTTCGATGTACTTTTGCTTCTCGGCTAGGCTTAACATGGTGCTTGAGGTCGACATTTGTCCGCTGGTGCTGGAATGTTCAGCTGTGCTCATGCTCTACACAACAAGCGTGGGAAAAATGCACGTTTTCTCTTATTTTGTCTGCAAATTCCAATTTTTGTACGTGTGTTTTGGTTGTTGTTTGTGTTAGAAATAGTGATGGACGATGGAACAGTAGTTCCGGCAAATGTCAAACGATTGACAGTTATCCGATCCACAAGCGAGGAATGGGTGTTCCGGATGGAAAGTTTTCTTTTGGTAGCAATTTTTGAAATTCAATAAAAATTTCGGAAAAAGTGGTTCAAAAATTATTTATTTGTTTACTTTGATGCAATCTTACGAGTGAGTAAGTATATCTGAAGCAGAACGAACGGTTCTAATACAATTTCAAGATTTCCTTTATGCTTAAAAACCGATATTTCACTTTTAGTACAGCTTCACAAATTTAAACTGACCGTTGTGCCGTTCAAATTCACATTGTTTCACTACGTACATCAAACAGAACAGCAGAGTTCATCCACTTACTTCAAAGTTCTTCGGAAGATAAGATAGATAGAGTAAAAATTTGATAGATTCATCTCCAACAAAACCTGCTCAGTGGTCTGTAACAACCAACAAACCCGACTGAATCTGTAGCAAGGAGCACAAGTCTGCCGGAGTGTGTTTGGCACAGGCGGAACTGTGTTGACTCGTAAGGTAATACTCAGGGGGCCCCGAATTTACAAAACAAAACCTACCCTCCGATCAGCTTTCATTCCAATTAGGATCTCCAAAGAGGGATAATCCGCCGTTGCAGTCCAGTTTGTCGTCGTCGTCTCATAGGTAACTCTGTAGCTCCAGTTCCACAATTCTTATGTTTCTCTCTCTCTTCTTGGCCTCACAATTATTATGTTTATTTTGTGAAGGTTTATTCCTTTCGTGAGGCAGTCCGGTGGCCGAGGCGTTAGCGCGCGCCGGTCTTCACACGTTCGAATCCCGTCCGGACCGACTGACTATCTAGCGACGGGTAAAATCAAATCACAGAATGCCAGACATGGCTGGCAGGCCGAGATCCCTCGAGAGTATTTCTTTCACTTCGAACCGATTTGCACACCTACACAACTTACACAATCATTAGTTTTATTCAGTAAGAGCAGTTCCATCGTTTGTTTGCTTTCATTTCTCAATTTCGCTCACACAGAATCGCGGAACCTAACCTGGGGCTATCTTTCTAAATTTCCAACAGCGCACGTTAGCCACGAGATAATAAAGCTGCTCTGTTTCACAGTTTCGTCCTGTATTCGCAAACATTTGCTGCGTCAAGTAATAAACAGTTTAACGTGTTTTTACTTCCCCTTACAAACAAAAACTAAGCTACAATTTCCACTTCTTCAATGCTGATTTGAGTCGTGCTTAGGACTTTCGTACGGTTGTAAGGTAAGGAATAGCTTCGAAAAACTCACCCTCACATGAGCGAATACACTGCGTTAAACGGGATCTTCAAAGGGTGCATTTCACGAGACGAAATACGGGAGGGGGGCACAAGTGGGATAAGTCCTGTGTGTAAAATTCTAGTCCTCGAGCGGTGAATAGGGCGGGATGATGCGTGTTGAACAGTTGGTGGAATGTTTGTAAATTCGGTCGAAACAGATGCAATTTTGATAACCGCTTATAACGAAATTAACTAATAATTTACCGACAATTTCGTTCCATCGAATATTTGAGCAGAGGGTACGGTGCGCACTAGAATCTCCTAGTCCTAGTCTAGAGAGGAAATCCTTGTACTCGAAGTACAGGATACAGGCTTTTTGCAGAGGTTTTAAGTATTCAGTCACTTGTTACAAGCTCCGTCGACTTTTACATGAATCATCATCATCATCACGGTGCGGTACACTCGGATCAACAACATGGAAACCTCTCGCACGCTGTGTAATTCTAATAACGCGCGCGATGATGAAACCATCTTTACCGACTCCTAACGCTCATCTTCTACTGCCGCTACGATTTACTACGCCACTAACCGCACACACACACACACATGAAAGTCGGGCTGTGGTGGAATCACGCGTGACGATAAAAAAGCGTATCCTACGGGCAACAAACTGCCGGCGCAAACAAACAGTAGCTTTCGCGCTCAACATTACGACCCACGTGGTCGCACATAATACAAAAGTTAACCTGTTTTGCTTCCTTTACCGAATGTTGATATAATCGTCCGCTCGCTCCCCCTTTCGGGACGTTTAAGTTCCCACACACACAATGTGTCGTAATATCTTGCAACAGCAAATTTTCAATAACATTTATCACAATATACAATATTTTACGAGCTATCCTCCTAGATAAAAATGGCGCAACCATTCTCGCTCTCTCTCTTTCTCTCCCCGTGCGAAACACACACACGAAAACACACGTAAGTTCGGTATTCCGAATAGTTTTGTCCAAACTCGTTAAACCTTTTTTTTGATGATTTTCATCACACCATTATGCGTCTCTTCTAGCACATTCATAAAATACAATATCCTCCTACGTTTTTTTTAAGGGAGGAAGAATTACGAGTACACAGTACATCAATTATATACGAATACGACACACTCACACACATCGTGCAAACGCGCAGTGGCTTCCTTCGCTCGGTATGTCCAGCCGTCAATAAAATGGTTATGATGTTACTCGCTAATATTGATACCGTTTGGATGCATGATCCAGACTAGCTATGTAGCGGTTGATTTGCGTGCCGCTTACTTCGACCACGGACCGCGTCGTCCTACTAGCACACTAGGGGCGGCAGGCAAATGGAGTCAGAGAAACGAAAGCGCAAGGGCGGCGGCAACGAAATTAGCGTGATTTAGCAAAAAAGGATGCGCCAGACGACGCCATGTGTAGCTACAAGATGAGGAAGCTGTTGACTTATTTTACTGATTATTCCTAGCGTAATTAAAGGAAATATGGGTCTGTGTGTATAGTGTATATATTCGAAAACGGGACTGCATCGTATGCATGCCTTGCTTCGCCACGGTCCTCCTGTGTTCAGTGTACGGAGCAAGCTTTGCTTGCCTCTTCTTAACGCTCCACATCGCTTAAATAGTAACGTTCACCTGATGCTTCGTCCTGCACGCAGAGTGTGAACCGTCCACTCCTCTACACACTGCGCACGCGTATTTTTTGTTTCTTTTCCTGCCAGCTGGCTGGTATATGATGGTGGTGGGGTGTATAGTATAATTTGTGCTCCTTCCCGTATTTTAGAAGCGAATACATTACCGTCGCCGTACATCATTCATACCGTCCGTGGTTCTCACCAGTACGACCACAATCCCTTCGAATAGTGTGCATCTCTGCATGGTGCACGTGCTGCTGTTTCTATACCCATACTCTAGAAGCGCTTCTCAGACGTCGTCTTTTTTACCATCGATTGATAATAAGCGGCGAGCTGCCGGCCCTGTTAATGATTCGGGTTCAAATCATTTAACCCGGGCTGGTCGGTTGGTGTTTCGGTTGGAAATACAACCTTTGGCTTCGAGTAGAATAGCGACAGGAACAGCTTCAGCACGGCCATCGCTACTCCGCGCACCGAGGGCGTCGAGGGAAGGGCGGCAAATAGCAGGCCCCATCGCGCTCGGCCATAGCTCAGCAGCTGGCTCAGCTCGGACGCGGGCAGCGGTGCACCGATCGAAGAGTGTGGTGGCAGTGAATCTTAAATGACCACCGATCCGGTCCGCTTTGCCACCAGCAAATCGTTGTGCGACATCACGATGCCACCGATCAGCGACACTAGCGCTCGGTCGAGCCAGGTGACGGGGTTCGGATACACGAGACCACCCTCGTAGAACCCGAGATGGCCACCGTTTGCAAGCTCGATATAAAGCGATTGGTTGTGGGTTGCTGTCGTGGAAGAGAAGCATTGTTTTTTAGGTTTCAAAATTAAACCACCAGTTGCCTTTTTTTGGCCGCATCTACCAGACGGGCGTGTACTTACAGGCAAATTGTTTCACCGGTTCGAGTAAATTGTCTGGCACCAGCGGGTCATCCCGTGCGTTAACAAACACCATCGGCCGTTTGATGTTGGCAAGATAGTTGAGCGACGAGCTCCAGCTGTACATGTCCTTTACCGTTGGGAACTGGTGCACCCGGCGCGTGTACGCTTCGTCCAGCTCGGGCAGCGTGGCGGCAGCGGCAATGTCGCGCTCGTTCAGCTGATACCGCTGCTTGATATCGTCCGACAGCAGAACGTGCCGATGCTTCATGATGATGCTCTTCACGTTCTCGGTCAGCACGTACAGGTAGAAGCGGTGGAAGTTTTGCCACTTCAGCAACCACTGGGTGGCCCTGCAAAGCCGGAAATCGAGGACAAGTGTTAGGAGAAACCATGCAAAAACCGCCGCTGGAAAGCTGCTGTGTGAGATGCACTTACACCACCGCATTATAGCCCTGGCAGATCGAAACGCCACCGATGATGTTGGCCGGTCGCTTCGCTTCGCCGAGATACTTGGAGATGAGGTTACCGCCGAGCGAAAATCCAACCGACACGATGTTCGTCGTAGGGTACTTCTTCAGCAGGCTATTTATCATTGCGGAGTAGTCGTCTGTGTGACCTGCGCGGGGGGGAAACGTATTTTATGAGCGCGTGAACAGAGAAGCGACAGACGACGTGAAGTGCTGCTCTCTTACCGTACGTGAAGATTCGGCTCGATGTCACCTGCACGCTGTCGAGGACACCGATATGATTCAGCACCGCACACCGGTACCCGTGGCACTGGGCGTAGTGCACAAACGTGCGGATGTACACCGATTCGGACGAGTTACCAATTCCTGGACAGATGGCGACGGTAATATCGTCTGTCGGAAAATAAGGGCGAAAAGAGAAAAAAAAAAACAGCGACACATCGCCATCAATACGCGTCAGCGCGGAGACAGGGACGGAGGTGCATGTGCACTGTGACGCTTGATCTTTGCACCGCCGTTCACCCTAACCAACCTACCTTCGACGGTCGTAATTAGCGGCTGGTACAGATCGTACGTCAGCGTGGAACCGTCCGTCAGCGCAAGGTAGACCCGTTCGCCCAGAGGCCACGGACATTTGACGCGCCCCACGATACTGTGAATTATTGTCTGGATGTGTCCGCTAAAGCCCCACAGCCGGGTCGGAATGTACCTGTTTTGGCGAGAGAGAGAGAGAGGGAGAGAGGTAGGTGTAACATTAGTATCCTTCCAACATAAAATTCACGTTTGTCCCGAACACGAACGTGCTCTGTGCCGGGGGTTTTGTGGGTTATGCGATCGGAATGAATCGATAAGGACGGTCACGCCAAGAGCACGGGTGGTAGGAGTTTCCACATTTTCCCAGGCAACAGAAAAAAAGCGATCGCAATCAAACGGAGGTTAAAGGGTGCACAGTAGGTTAGCGGGTTCCGAACCGCGATAAGAAACTTCATCTTTTGCCTGCTCTTGTTTGCGAAGAAGGTCAAAGGTTACGTCCGCACCCAAGGATTCCCCAGGCTTGGAGTTCGTGCAATGGAAAATGTTTCAAGCTTCCTGTTTTGCGAAATTGATGTATGGGAATTGCTACATGGCGGCGCAAGCAACCCACAAAGCTGTATCCTTTCCATCGCTATCGCCCTCAAATCTGTGCACGAGACGTTCCAATCGCTTGTTTCGGGTCGTGTGTTGTTCGATAAATCAGTGACAACGCGTTCCACGAGCCTCTCCCAGCCGGCCAGACTAATGGGGTTCGGGTAGGGTGTTTCTTGGAAAACGCGTGAAAAGGAATCAGAGAGATGCGTGTGTTCCGTTGGCTGCACGCAATTTGTTACCGATACCGAAGGATTAGATTAACCAACGCAAAACGGGCTCTGGCTGGCTGACTTGTTGGCTGGCTGACTTGTGTGTACCTGACACGTGCACACGTGTCAGTGGCGTTGGTGTAAATTGTGTTCCAAGGTGAACATCGTTTCCCATTGCAGGATTGGTGTACCGGATGTGGCTATCCGGTCCTATCCAGCTGCATGCACCTCTTCCAAGAAGTGACGCGTTGCAATCATCTCGGTGTTTGTAGTCGGCCCGGCAAACGTGCTCAATTAGCATGGACACAAAGGAGGGTATTACGAGTTGTTTGATCGTGCAATCGTGCAATATGTTGTCCACAGATCAAAAGGATATTCGATTAAAATGAAAAGTATTGACCAGAGCTCAGCTAAGACTTTCTATAGTAAAAGATCCCGAAAGCAAGTTAGTTGTGAGCCAATTCACATTCAAATCACTCGTTAAGTGGAGCAACCTTCCACAAATCGAATTCAATCTTCTGGGGCCCTGTTTTGGGCTAGTTTTTCCCCCAAACGAGTAAATATCCCATTCCGTTACACGTATTTCCGATGATGTCCATTTTCCTGGAAACTTTTACCGAACAATAAAAAAAGACCTCCGCCGCCCACAGGTCCGACTACCGATCTTGAAACCGTTTTCGTTGGAAAAATGTCGATACGAACAACAAAACCCGTCCCGGGATGAAGCGTCCGTCGTTTCAGCCGGGCGGTAACGACAACACCCAAAGGAGATCTAAAGTTTTCTTTCCCCCACTGTTGCTGCTGCTTCCACAATCGATTCCACACTGGCAGGTTATAATTTTCCCTCAGGTTAGCAATTTGCTACCCCGGTGCTATCGAGTCGCAGGCACGGAGCGTGATTGTGTTTCGTATTTCACAGGCGGTGGAACAGTTTGTTTGGCGCCGTAAGGTTTCGAATGGCGCGTGGAAAGGGATGAAAATTGAGGACTGAGTGTGTAGGCTCTCTGCCCGGTGTTACTGGTGGCGTATTATCACAGAAGGACACTAATTGAAGGGTTGACATTGTCTCGAAACGGCGCACTTAGATGAATATTTAAGTTAAATCGTGAGCTGTTGCTTAAAGGCTACCGCACAATATGGCTCTCAACAATTTGTACTTACAACAAAACAGACAATATTATATGCAGCACACACAAACACTTTTCCTTCCCTTTAGGGAAATGTAGGTCAAGGATGTTTGCGGAACAATTTATTGCGACGTGATTTTTCACAGATGCTCCGTTTGACACTGCGTCGTCTGCGTTCTCCAAGGATAATCTCATATGTAATTTATTACGAGCTGCAGCAAATGGCCGACGCAGAGATTGCACATCCCGTAAAGAAGGAGTGTGTGTGTATTATCCTCATGAGTCCCCTCCTGCAGTGCGGTAGTATTAAACATGTACACCGTACTTTTTATCGAATTTGAACTTTTAACACTTTCGTTTATAATTCTAAAATTGAAAGTATCGGATGACACATTTTAATGTTTTCTATTATTCAGCAGCATTCAATTTACACCTTCGATTGTGTTACACCGTGGCAGTAAAAATCTCCATACCCCGTCTTCCAACAGCAACAAATTGACGCGTGGCGTGAGCTTTTCTGGATGGGGCTGCAAGATTGAGAGCATGCATTATGAAGCACCGAAAAGCGTTTGCTACCCCGTCGTCGTCGTCGTTGTCATCGTCGTCTAACTTTTTTTTACACCGAAACATACATAATAAATTGAACGGAATTTGTTGCCGGTTCTACTGACAGGCGAGAATAAATTACGAACGCACGTGTGGAGAGCGAGGAAATGATTTATCTTACTCTACCCTTCTATCGATCCTCAGACAAAAAGCATGGATCATCGGCTCCGGCAGACGACGTACGTTCCGATTCGAAAATCAATCGCGAATGACATTCTGTTGATGGGTGTGAAGTCGCACGTTCAAACGAAAAGGGTGGATGGATGGATGATAAACGATTCGTGTTCCATTAACACGTTCCGCACACGACCGTAGTAGTACGCCGGGCACACATTATGGAAAGTGATTTTATAAATGTAGAATGACATCCATTTCATTACATGTGTGACATTTTTTCTCTCTCTCTCTCTCTGGTAACATCACAGGTTCTGATAACCAATCGGACTATCTCCACGTTATTTGCATGACACTGTAGGTACACGTGTAGAAAATTGCTTGGTTTGTAATCTAAAACTCATCAGCTTCAAGTTTCCAATAGCTAGTTGAATCAGATTAATAACTAATTTGTTTTACAAAAGGAACCGATGTGTTCATGTTTAACGCACAATGCAGAAAAAAGTGTGCTCAGAGAAGGCAGCCAGCGATGACACTAGACCATAAAATTTAATAGAGCCCCAGATCATGTTGCGCGTTTGCACGAGACCATAGCATGGGCAAAGTTAAGAAAGTTCCAACGACACGGACATTCGGTAGCATTACATGCATCTGCCCAGACGAAACATCAGACGACTTTCGGGGCGAGCTGTGTCACCAAATCAGGAACACAAGCGTAGCACATCATTATTCAGTGTCCTACGGCGAAGAAGTCCATTTCTTTCTTGCTTCAAACCCCGTACCGGCTCAACTTCGGCGAAGGTACCGTAACGATGATATAAAGGGATTTTTCAGAGATGACCTTTAGAAAAAGGGATCTCTCCCCCATTTAGCTTTATCCACTTTTTCAAATCATCGAACAAATCCGTACTAAATCCAAGGATTCCGGACGGGTGGAGGGTGGGTTAGCCTTTCACCTAACGATCCCGGAGATTCATTCATTTTTATTTCCATCTCTCGTCCAAGAGTCATGTCGTGTCTGCTCTGATAGAATTCTCCACCGAGGAGCAAATGATTTTGAACACCATCTGTTCTTGGGGATTTTCTGGATCAGGATGCTTGCTTTAGTGAATTCTTTTATAGCGCTTACGGTAGTGTCTTATGGATGCGAGCCATGCTAATACCACCGAAACGCGTCACCAAATTGTACATTTTCTGATAAGCAAATGAAGCGAAACAAAAGGTTCTCTCATTCTTCCAACCAGATTCCAGGCGGGTCTACAATAAGTTGCGGATGCCTGAAAGTAATGGACAATGAATTTGGTTCAGTCGCTAATTGAGTAACGTTGATCTAATCAGATCAGTTGTTTGTTCAATGCTGCCGGTGCAAATAAGCGTTGGGCACAGACTGACAAAAAGTGTGGAGAACCTTTGGCCGGCATTTAATTAATTAGATATGCTTTTATTTGCCTCATTATTATGAGTGGTGACAAGCGTTACGGGGTGAAGTCATTACTATGCTAAACAAGCAGCATCCCTTGTGGCACATTGGGCATAGTGAAAGTAGAGGTAGCAAAAAGTGTGTTCTAATGGATCTAATGCGTTTCCACGAAATTTATCGGGTGAGTGAAATGGAGATAATAAAACGGACTATTATAATCAATTATCAACACAAATAAATAGTGACGTTCAAAATAATGATAAAATGTTATCATGTTATCAACATAATAGAATGATAATATATGAATCAAAGAGTTCTTAGTAGAATTTCTAGTATGTTTATCTTTATGGAATAAACGTATTAAAATATAATAATTACTCCTTACTGCTTCTTCTCCTTCTCCTATGGCATAACGACCTATTCTCTTAGGTCATATCTGCCATTTCTGGCTTACTAGACTTAATGATAACCACGTAGTTGGGCAATCAGTCCTTATTACGGGGGAGAAGTCCGGATGGGATTTGAACCGTTGTCGCCTCTACCCGGCTTACTCTTTACTGCTAGGAACATAAATCTATGTGATGTAGCGAGACCTAAGTTCAATAGACTATAACTGCTTGAGATTAACACTCATTTTACTATGTCCATCCATCATTGATGATTACAAGATTCCCGTGAAATCTTCACCTAAAACTTCATTACCATCATGATCGACGGCGGTTGACAACATTTCGGAAGAAGAAAAACTCATTGGATTCAGTGGAACAATTGCTGCCGTAACCGGGTCGCTCAATCATTGCGCGAAAGGAAAGGAGAAAATTCGTTTATCACACACAACCATTACCAACTACCAACCATCCTATCCTGAACCTGTCTCGTTCTGCGAGGAAAGAAATAACGCCTCTGGAGAATGTTATTTCGACGAAACGCCGGTTCAATTTACTACCAATCCACCTGTCCACATTCCTCGACTTGGCTCGCAATTCCTGCGGGATAGAACGATCCTGTGGTGGGTAGGAGCCGTTTAAGAAGGACTCAATTTACCTTCGTGATGTACCGTTGTTAAAACAAAATGCAACCACAACAAACATTACATACACACGTAATTGAACGCTAGCATACATGGCGGGATATTGACACGCAATGATTTATCCTAAACAGGAGATGAGGGAATCAAGTCTATGTTAACCAAAGTTTCCAATGTACACGTAACATGCGACACGTTACACGGGACTATATCCTCAAAGCCTCGTGACGGATGGGTGTTAGACGCTTCATAACCCTGTGGCCAAAAAGTGATTGTTGTGGTATTAGCCGGCTGGGTAGCCCATCACCAAACTTTAATTTCCGTTTGCTGACCACCACCAATCGGAAGGTGATTTTGGCGAGCCCATTTCCACGCGGCCAGCGGTCGCTTTTTGTGTGTGATAAATCGGACGGATTTACTTGTTGAACGCTTAATATCACGGTACCGGTGTTGCGATGCGTAGCGAAATAAAATGCATGATTTATGCTACCTTTTCCACAGTTCGCACAGTTCGTGTGGCGAGACCTATAAATTTATGGTATGCTTAGTGTCACCAGCCTACCGAAGCCATTTGGCTGAAGCCAAGAATGACAACGACAATAGGATCGTTTCTATAGTGGCCAGATAGAATGCATGGCTTCTAGATTGTGGGCTATTCAATGGAGGAGACCCGTTTCGTGTATAGTTTACGGTGTCGGTTCGTCCGCAAGCATCCGGCACTGGATTATGTACACGTACCCTTAAGAAAAGGTCCACGCCGGTTCATTAAATACCAACCGGCAAGGATTAGGTTGGGGCTAGCACTTCGAACGTATGGAACGCTGTGGAAGTCCTTCCAGCAACCACCATCATGGATGCCAACGCTCACGATTGGTTCTGTGATGCAGACCCTCTCGACGGCGGATGAAGATGTCTTACCTTGCCACAGGGATTGATTAAAGGAATTTAGTTCGTGAAGGAAGTTTGTGACCAAACCGGGTAAAGTAAGTGAGTGACGTTTAATTAAATACACATTCAAGTTGCGGTGCAATGCAAAGGGGAGAAGGGTATTTCGACATTTCAAATGAGTTTTTCACTCACTTCCTTCATTATATAAGGACGAAATAAAATTATTTTCTTGCCGCAAAAGGATGCTTACATGTCATCTCCAAAGCATATCAACGAATCAAACCACAGTCGACGGCTGTTAGCTTAAAAATTCAAACAGTTTCTTTCTACAAAAAATGCGGATTAACTAACATAATCGGTTGAATGACCGACTCCGTATCAAAACTACCTCAAAGTAAGAAAAAAACACCCCCTGCCATGTGCTTTTTTCGCCCATTACACAATACTCGATCGCCATCGTACGTACGCGAAGAAAGCTGGATAGAGGAAGTAAGGCATAAAACATTCCGCTACCCAACGGGACAACGGCGTAAAACAGAAAAAAGCCACACCAAAGCTTAAATGAAAACGAGAGAAAACGGCACATGAGCTAAACGAAAAGAAAGATTGCTCCACCAGCAACAAAGCGAAGGAAATGAAAAAACGGAATGAAATTTCGCGATGCTAAAACACAAATGCCGCGGGACGAAAAGCTTGCAGAGCACGTAAGAAACACAGGCGGGAACAATGGTTTTCCCTGGGCCAAGACCAAAAGCACCGTCGTGCGTTGCTGTGTGCAAGTGTAATCCCTTCGGTAATGCATGATGCACAGGTGCATCAACGTAATGCAGGTGGTGATGTGCACAGATGACTTGCAAGTGAACAACAAATGGGCCTGAAACATGACCGTTCACTTGCATCGGGCGCGAAGAAAGACACTGACAAAAGCGTACGGTAGGCACTAGTGCAAATGATACTCCGCGAATGAATGCAGAAGGAAATGGCCGATTTTTTATTGTTGATGCCTAACTTACATCATTTGGGGGGGAAAAACACTTTACGTAACACATAAGAAAGGTTGAATAGTATATAAAACTAAACAAAGTTATATAACTTTATCTTATTTGTACATTCGAATTAAAATATAACTAAAATGAATGTAGAACTCCTTTCACGAATAAAAGTCGAATGAAAGTGAATGAAAGCACTCTGATGAATGAAAGAAGGTACAATGTGAGCAAGGAGATAGCATCATGCTTCCGGGGAATTGATTCGTTATTGTTCCTTATCAAGATGAGTGTCAATTCATCGGAGTATGATGATGATGGCAATGTAATCCAAGCTGATTGCAAAATAGTTTACTAAGCCATAGGTTGACTGTTAAGAATCAAGTGAAAAGAAGGCCATATATATTGGCACAACCTCGAAAGGTCTGGCTTTCTGTGACCTGATTATACACGCAGCTGAATAGTTCGTTAAGCGTACGGTATGAGATTTGATAAGCGGCTGCCGTGTGGCGGTCGGCCACCAGACGGCTCCAAATTATTCAAACTAAATTAAAAATTATTTTAACCAGGAAGCCGAAAATAAAGATTTAACATTTAACATTAAGAATTTAAAATTTCCAACACAAACCGCCATTCATTACCGAAATGGCTCACAGCCAGACAGCATGATAAGACGCGTAGTAGCTTGATTTAGCGCCCATATTTTATCACCCTCAAGACGTAGAACGATTATCAGCAATCGGACGACGTACGGCGCAGACCCAGAACATTGTGGACCATTGAATAAACTGCACGGAAAATCCGGTTATTTCGAAAAAAATTTTTTTTTGGCAGACGTGCAGACGTGTTTCGCTTATCGCACACAACCACCACAAATAACGCCACGCCGGGGAACCACCAAGAGCGAAAGCACGAAACAAGTACGAAATCACGCGCCTCTGATAACATGATCGCTTCTTAACCGGATTTAGAAGTTTCTCCACCTCCAGCTTTAATCACAATACGACGCTAGGAACCGCATCGTCACTTTCGCTGAAAAAGACACATTATCCACACTGAAGACACACGGACATTAAGTCACTTCGGAGCCGATTAGGATGGTTAATGATGATGATGAGGTTGCTGACGATAAGCAAACGGAAGCCCTTCCGAGCTAATGACCAATAGCATTAAAACGAACGACTTGCTTCGTAATCGATTTGCGCTCAATGAAGTGCGCGGGTAAAGTTTGCTCCAGGGAAAATTCTTGATCGCTTTATTGCTCCTTCTGGGTGTTTACTGTTATAACGTTTTGTTTGAACGGATGCCAATTTAGCCAAGGACGATTGTTTGCGTTTGGTTTGCTTTTATTTGGTGGTGTGTGGGACGACGTCGAGGGCAAGCCGTGAGTACAGAGGCAATCTCTACGAATTTTATTTAACTTTCCAGGGACGGCCAAATTGCTAATTTTCAATTAAGTCAACCGGGCGCAATTGAAGTTTAAATAAGGACAGAAAATCCCCTGACAAAAGATGTTCACATTTTGGAAGCAATAATCAAATATCTGCTACTACTAAGCTACAAACTTACTTTCTATCATTATTTTTGGCAACAATTTGTTTAGAATTTATTAATATGAGTAATGTAGATATAAATATAAGAACGACCGTTTTGATGTGTTTTTTCTAGAAAATTGCCGACTTTGACACGAATGCAGCGTTAGTGAACAAATGTTTTTTCATTGAATTATGAATTGGAACAGTTTTCTCTCACCAAAGCAATGTAGGTCACATAGTTGAACCAAAAAAAAAACCATACGTATAATTTTATTTTCCCTTCCACAATCGCTTATGGTGTGTCTTCCGCAAAACCAAAGCGACAGCCACGGCATCACAATATGTAGCTCATCATGCAAACATTTATCATGAGAGAATTCCACGTGTTTACGATTGTTCCTTCCAAACTATGCTTTGGGCTGGTGTATGCTCTCACAAACACCGACTACAAAAAGATGAAAGACACAGATAGTTTAAACTGTGTTTGGACAAAGCCCAAAAAGGTTCAGCATTTGTCGTCGTGCACATCATGGACGATCTCTTGCTTTCTTTCCACTGCGCGCCATGTGTTACCATCAACGATGCACTTCGAAGCATTTATGTCGCGAGATGCGCGTCCACCACTACGTTCCCATAACTTCGGGCACGACCCAAATTTGAGTGTTGGATTTTGTGGAGCACTACACACTGGGGTTTCCGAGGATCAGGAGCAGTTTCGCGAAAAACTGTTCCAATTAAGCTAATAAAGCAAATTGATGTTTTGGGAGTGGTGTTATGGAAAAAAGGCAGAGTGAATTACAGTATTATCAAACTGATTCACTCTAAATGGTCACCATCGCCATCGATCATAGCTTCAATTCCGTTTGGAAACCTCGAAACAAGCTGATGCTACAGTCTCCCTGATAAGAGCCTTACAAACTGTTTTAATTTTAACAGAGATTGGTGTCTTGTCGAACTGCTCCCTATACAAAATAATCTATCCCCATCCCCATAAGATCTATAGGGTTAAGAGGTTGGAGGTCATACATTTATTCCGAAGTTGCCTGAATCGGACAACCAATTTTGGAATTTCGCAGAGGTGTGACTAGGGGCCGAATGTTCTAACCATGTGTAAGGTCTATCATTGTCTTCCTTTGTTAGCCAAGAATTTGACTACAGGGTTCAGTAACCATCTGAAGTCAACCAGACTACCAGGTACTCTATGAAAAATGCGGAGTCATCACATCGCCTTCAAAGGAAACATATCCGAAAATCATCATTATTTGGCGAAATTTGGTCTGAATTACACGAGGAATGTACTACCAAGTTTCTTATTCATGCATGATTGATTTTAATTTATTTAAGAAGCATTGGGAAAAAAAATGGCCGGCACGTATATCATGATGCAAGTTATTCTCTTCCTTAACTCGGCTCGATCTCTGTACTCCGTCCTTTCTGATGTATGCAACATAAATAAGGAAGGGTCCAATTTTTATAAATTACCAGTAATGTATGCTAATATCGCTAATCCAAGGAAATATAAAAACCATAACAAATATATCAAATTTATCCGATACACCCAGCACTTCCGTCGCTGGAGTTGAAGCTCACATGAAAAGCGCATAGAAACAATATGGCACGTCATACCATGCAAGTTATTCAACACAGTTGCAGTTGTAATTTAATTACTTCCAACACTCACACCGACATCCTTTAAAAATGATATTCTTTTCTAAGTTTCTCTAAGTTCTGTAACGGATACGTGTCTCCCTTTCCTCTACCAACTCTACTTTAGAGGCCAAGTGTCCAAGTTGAAATCTTTTCAAAATATAATAAAGCGAACTTTTCCATAAGAACACACATCCTGGTAGAGCAGCATTAGTGGCACGGACAATCGGTCGCTCGTGAGCAAAAACCATCCAGTACTTCTACCCACTCCCAACTTCCGGTGCCATCGAGACATCTGACTCTACTATCCTTAACCATGAGGACGCTGATTTCTTTTGCACCAATGCACCTCACGCCCTCACACGCCAATGCAGGTGGAAATGTGCAGCTAACAACACATTTGCCGGTTTCAGATGAAATGATACATTTCTCAGCCCACCGGACGTGGAAAACTTGTCCGTCGTCTCGGTCTCGAGAGCTCTTAGCTCCCCGGAGGGAAACATCCTGGAGGGCGATCCGTCCTTGTCCTTGTCCAGGGACTCAATTCCACTGCTCGTTTAGATGAGCGGAAAGGAAACAGGAAATGAGTAACAAGTGCGGAACATATTCCGCTCCAGATTTTCACCATTTCCCCCAGTCTTTTTCACTCAAACGATTATGGTGCAAGAGATTCTCAAGGTTCTCGCTTTTCCGGGCGAGACCAAACACACGCTTTGTTTGTGCAATTCAAAGGTTAACGCGTGCTTCTCGCAGTACGCCAGCAAAGTACAACTTATTTCTGACCTTTTTGCTGTTCCCTGTTGAAGTAGCTTTGGCAGGGATTCTTTCACTGGAATCATTCTGTTGTTGGCGTTTTGTTATGGAAGCCGCGCCATCAGAAAAATATGGCACTCTCGGAAAACGAATAAATACTTAATATTTTGCGGAACATCTAGCAGCAACAATTATGATTAAAGAAGCTACCAAGAAGCTAATGGGGTGGAGGGGAAAAGGCACGGACTACAATAAAATATGTACCACCTTTATCAAAACCACAGCAATGTGGAGGACCGCATGCGGAAACGGTTGGTTCCTCGTGTGACGTTGCTATTCATGCACTCGACTCAATTAGGGCAAATTGAAGCTGATTCAGCGATCCCGAGGCTTTTCACGTGTTGCTCTAATCGAATCGGTTCCATCCTTTGTCAGGAAAAGGAAGTAATACAACAACAAATTGTTTAGCAGACAAAATAACTCAATGAAGCATATTTGAAGTAGGGTTCTATTCAAAATGTGACGAAGTTTGAAATACTTTTGCACTACTTTGTTTCCTTTCCTTGGCTCTAGTGCACTCAGATAATTTGATGTAAAAGCAAGCTTTATCTCAATCCAAAAAAAAAATGAGCAAAATCAATGACACGCGATGAGTGAAGTAATTGAAAGGTCAATTAAATTTTCCCTCCGACCAGATTTACATCCTACCTGACAAGCGTAAAAGAAAGTTGTAATTTTCCTACCCATCTGCAGCCACCAGGGCTGAAGCACTGGGCCACTTTTTCCTCTTCAACAATCCTAGATGATGGAAAGTGGGCTTTTTCAACGCGATCCCAACGCAGGCGGACGGAATGGAAAGCAATAACGATGACCTTACCAGACTTAGCTTACGAGAATGGAGCAACTTGCGCAATAAAACCGCGTAACTTTTAGCTCCGGCTTGTCGATTCATTCGCGATGACCCTAACTGCAGTCCAAGCCGGAGTACTGTATTATCGAAGTAATTAAGCACTTAGCGGAAGGGACCGGAAGATAAAGTTCGTCCTCGTTAAGCACCACCGAGCAGAGAGAGAGAGAGAGGGAGGACGATAACGATTTAAGAAAATTATCTTCATATTTCCCTTCTTCGGAGAGCCTCTGTACGTCTGAAGCATTCAAGCAACGTGTGGGCGTGTTGGGTAGATTAAAAGACAAATTATGAACCCGGAATAAAAAAAATCAATAACTCCGATAACAGAACGAACCATCGGTTGATGACATCGGTCATTTGCAGCCAATCAACCGAATCTCGTTAGATGCTGCCGCTTCTTGGAAGGACGATCGTTGAAGGGTGTAAAATAAGATAAAAAAGGACCCGTGTTTGCACCAAAAAAATAGTTCTTTCAATAAACGAAATTACGAATCAAAAGTGTTCATCGAAAATCGACGACCTTCAGCAATTTGAAGAGAACAAAATATGGAGAGTCAATGTTGCACAAACTCTTTCCACATGTTTCGAGACACAACTTTTTCCACGAAGGTTCCGACAATTTCTCCAACATTCTGTACACATTGTCCCACAATGATTAATTCATTCATTTTGCCATTTCGCTGGCTACAAAAAGAAAAGTAACAGTTGTCGCATCCAATACATCATCGGTTCATCGGCTCGAAACTGTCGCCCATAATGCCACGCTTGAATGAGAAGATGTTTCACCGTTTTTCTTTTTTTTTTGTCTCAGCTTTCATTCATCCGATGGAAAGTGAAAGAATTTCCATTTCGCTTGGCTATGCAAAACCTTGAAAAAAAAACCCCAGCGTCAAACCATTCCGCCACGCTGTGCAACACTATAAATTGGTCATTTGTTCAAGCAATCAGTTGCTTGTTTTATTTTTCTTCACTTCACAACGACTAGAAGAGACCGCGACCCTGAGATCCCGGCCTTTTCCCTCGCAGCAGCAGCAGCTTATGCATCTCAATTTATTGAACACTAGAGCGTCTCGTTTTCGCCGGGCACATTTATTGCTGCATCAGCGCGATCCGTTTCGCTTTCTACCCACTCGGGCGTGACGTCGAGATGCCGACCGGGGACCCACGGCAACGACGACGACATCGTGCAACCGGAACCAAACCACGCGACCGGCTGGTAGCGCTAAAGTAGCCGAACCATCATTATTATTGTCCGGTCCCAGCATTTCAGCACTTTACAATAGAGTCAAAAGAGTGTTTTTTTTTCAAAAAATTAATCACCGTGGGGAACCGTTGATCCTGCTGCCTCGTGTCACTCGTGAACTCTTTGTCCTCGAATCAGTCCACTTGAAAATCTTATTTCACCCACCGACAACGGGCAAGCGCGAACAATCATCAATGGCAGATGAAAGGACATCCATAAAACCCATTGTACGAAAGCTTCACCGATGCGGGTGGTGGCGTTAAATGAGCTGTAAAATATTAAATTTTCATTGAACCAGAGGCTATCATATCTCTTTTGGTTGGGTTTCTTTTGGGAAATTGATGAGGTAGGAGAAAAAAGCGGGAATCGTTTTCCCTTTAAACTCGTAAGTGTTAATAAATATACATCAACCCGTTAGGAGAGCGCGCTGGATGCAATTAAATGGATGATGGAAAAATATATTTTCTTACTTTTAAGATTGATTTAATTAACTTGTGCTATCAGCTTTTTTTTAGTGTAATTAATGCTATAAATTTTGGTGGCTAAGGAAATTATGTTTGGGCGATAGTACGTTTCAGATATCAGCAATTTTAGTTCCAGCACGCGATATTAGTCGGGTGGTAGGGTTAGCATCGGACCACAGGCATAAACACATTCGCAGTGGGAAAAACTCGTAAAAGCTTATCGGACACGCTCCAGCATTAAAATGGCTGGTAATGGGAAGTATATTAAAAAAAAAAGGTATCTGAAGAACATTGCATGGCTTCCAGACGTTATAATTTGTGACTCGAATGCCATCCTGCATAAAATAACTAACAACTTTTAGGGTTTTCCAAACATATTATAGAATAGTTCAATAACTTAGGGTATGTTTCAAATCGATAGTGGAACATTACAATACCATCCGACATACAGTTAGGAAAAATTTACATTGTGTTCGTGGAATTTTTCAACAAGCTGTTTTTAAGAAGATCCATCAAGGTAGAAGGATATAGGAAGTAGAGTTGCTCAGAACAAATCAGCATTTCTCAACTTCCGGAGGTTGAAGAGAGTGGTGGAAGAGTCGAAGGAGGTACTGGTGGCGGTATCACTTGCAGTTTTTGTAGTGGATAGTCCGGTCTTCGCACAGCAGCACCAAGGATCAAATCCTATCTAGACCACCTCCCCGTACGCAGGACTATTGACTATTGAGCTACGGGTAAAAGCCAGCATCAGAGATTGATAGCAGGCCAAGACCTCTCGAGGTTGTTGAACCATATAAGAGAAAGTTAAAATCTTAAATTTTCTGTCCATAAACGTGTGTTTTAAGAAGATGAACCATCATCTAGTACAACTGTTTAATTAACTAAGATTTGAGAAAATTTGTGCATGTTGGTAGCCCCAAACGATTATACAAATTAAACAAATGCTGACAAATGTCGACCAAAATGGTGCTCGGTTAAATCGATTTAAAACCAACTTCCAACTATGTACCACCATGCATTTGAACCGTCCTAATTTGAATAATAGGGCGAAATGATCTCTACCAACAATTCGATGAAATTATGCTATTTGATAATTTAAAGAACATTCGACATAAAATCTAAAGTTGATTGCAAAGTTCCATTGTCACGTTGCAAAACCCTCTTAACTGTATGCACGATTCCATTTTATGATTGTAAAGCTCCATTTCCGTTGGAAATGTAATTATACGCAGCAGTCTTAGCATGAGTATCACATATAATGCATGTCCTGAGAGATGCAATTTTCAACAGAGAGAAATCCAAAAAAAACCTTAATCTTGAGCTCGTTAGGAAAACACACAAAAAAGTAAGATACAAGAACATTGCTCCAATAATACAAAGAGTTTTCTTCTTCTTCGGTTGCACTACACACTCGAAAGGTCTCAAAAGTCTACCATTTCTGGCTTACTGTGACTTCATTTTACCCGCAGCAAGGTAGTCAGCCTTGCGTACGGAAAGGCGATCCCCAGATGGGATTTGAACCCCGGTCGTCGCTGTCGCATCGGCCACCGGACCGCCCGACGAAGAGTAGAGAGTTTTAAAACCTATATGAGCGTGAACGATACATTAAGTATGAACTAAACAAGTTTATTATGTGACGTGAGATAGCTCTGCCAAAATATAAAAAGCAATCATCCAGTCCTGCTAACAAATTTCTTACTTAAAAATTACTCTAAATCTTTGCAATTGTTATCTAGAGCTATAGCGATAATGTAACAAATTAAAATCCATTTAAGTATGTGTAAATTGCCTTCAATTCCACAAAAAAGTATACCAAGTACATTGAGTTGGAAACCCAATTTAAGCTATCAGAAAGAAGCAATGACATCTTCCACAAACCCGTCTCCAACATCACCACCTTCACAATCATCGCACCTTAGCTAAAATCTCACCTCGCGCAAACATACCCATACCCGTAGAACCCATGGCTTCATTCATTACTTAATTGAAATACAAAACCTTTCAGCCGCAGCTTTGTGCCAGCCGCTGAACATGTGAGAAGCAGTCGTTTAATGTCGTTTAACAGGCCGGCTGGCTACTGCATTTTGCCTGCACAGCCTAAACGAACGCCTGTCTTTAAACGCTACTGCTGTTCCATCAATTTTCAACCCGCGTGGCGTCACCAACGCCAAGGACGGTGTGTTTGTGTGCGAAAGGGAAGCGAAAAGATGAGTGACGTAGGTGTTTGCATGCTAAACTAGGCGGCGAAAGAACACTCCCGAAAGCCCGATGCCACAGTTGCCTTCCCGAACTGACTGACTGACGCTTCTTGCCAGGGGACCTGTGGATGTGTGTTTAAAAAGGGGGGAAATATTTAAAATTACCCTGCTGTGACAAGCTACGCTTAATTAGATTGCTATAAGCTTTGAGAAACCTAATAGTCTTTGTCGTGAGTTTACCCGCCGCCTAGACAGCGTGTCAGACGAACGGGAGAAGGTGTAGATTTTAATGAGCGCTTCCCTTATCAATGCCACCGTTGGTAAATGAAGGTTTCTTTAAGGTAATGAATGGGAGGTAAGATGTGTTCCAATTTAAGATTAAACATCGAGTAGAATAAAAATAAATAAATATTTCTCTGAAGTAGCCAGCTAACACTATAATGTCAGGCTCCTCGCAAAACCCTCTCACAGCTTCCTCGCTTAGACCATAAACTCATAAACCCACTAATAGCCGGTGCAAATGAAATACGGTAATTATGCAAATTTCGAAACCCCAACAACAGTACGCAAAAAACCGTACATCCTTTATGCAGACCGAAACGCAACAAGTGCCTTTTTGCTGGGTATCATTAAATATGTCACCGGGTGAAAAACTTCATCCCGTTTTGCGGGCAAAAACTTACTTTTGAGCCTCGATTATCCGCCCGTTTACGGTGAAGAAAAGGGCATAAACTAGCAAAAAAAGAGATAATGAAGGGTAAAAGTTTTCATCATAAGCTAAAGGGAGAAAATATCCGCACCTTTGGAGGTGGTGAAAGAAACTACCCCAAACACTATCCATCCGCGCTTCATCGAATTGCGTTGCCGGTGGTTTCGATCGTGTAATAAATTATCCTCGCACAAATTTGTTAGCCGGGTACGGATAAGCGAACGTTAATTATCGTTAGTGTGGGCTGTGTGAGTGATGATTATTATTTTCCGTACAGTGTTATGTTTGTTTTGCTTTTAGCTAACACCGCTTAGACCATTCACTCGCCACACTAATCCTTCTCGAACCGTCTGCTCCACCACTGCTTCCTCACTAAAGTGCTTAGTAGATGTGAGTCTTCTTGCCCTTCGACGCGTTCCTTCGGTACTTCTCAATCGTGTGGTGGATGCCATTGTTGCAGGTGGTTTTTATTTTTGTACACCAACCAACCGTAGAAACGCACATACAGCAGCAGAGAGCATTGATAACGCACACAACAACGAACCGAACGCTGCCGCTAGGACGAGAATGAACCAGAAGCACACCAAAATCATAGAACAACCTGGAATGGCGATGTTCAGATGTTGAGAACTTCACCAAACCGCCAGACACAGCATTGGTGCTGCCCCGGGCGCAAATAGGCTAAAAATACGCCACTTTACGCGAGACACAGAAGGACAGCAAGAACTCCGACACATGATTCCCTTGTGTTCCGTGGAAATGGTTTACCTTTTTTCCGGAAAGGTGCAAAATAAATAGCGCCACACGGGAGTGTATTAACTGATGAGCGTCGGCTACCGGCTACCTTGCATGAATTGCGTATCAGAGGAGGATCTTTTCTCCGTGGCGTATGTGTGCCGGCATCAGTAACCAGTATCTGAGCGAACAATCGCTTTAGTCAGGCGGAATGTGACATAAAGTTCTTATCGGCGCGGTCGCGTCAACCATCGGTGAAGTGGGAATTTGCGTGAGAAATGCATGAATCATACGAAGTCATCATCAAACCGAAGAGGAAATTATACGTTGGAGATTAAACGTCAAAACACTTGAAACGTGTGTTACTTCCACAGCTTGCCATTACATTAATTGTTTTCCTTAGCTTCACTATTAGTGCTGTAGCAGCATATGGCAAAGCAGCCGTGACTGTACAAATACAACACGAAGTGGTGATTGTGATAGTGTCTCACTAGCAGACCTTCACCAGTATCGATCTTATGTCATATCGGAGCGAAGACACGTTACGTTCGGTGCGACAAATAGACGCGAACGATAAACAGCTCATGCATAAAACATGTTTACATGGAATCTTGGGTGGAAAAAAATGGAAATAAATGAAATGGTCTACGGAAACAAACAAAGACGTGGAGCTGGAGCAAAATATAAATATGAACCTCTCGAAGTAAGCAAATTAGTTGTTGTATATCAGATAACAAATTTTAAATAAGAAATTCGGGTTGATCAGGAAAAGAGAAAATCAGGACCAAGTGTGTACCAAGTTAACGTGATACATTGCCAAGGTCCCAGCCAAAGACGTAAAGTCAAAGATAACTTCGCAGTTCGCAGTTATGCTAATGTCCAGGTGTTACCGGCGATTTTACCCAACACGGTCCTCCAATGCAATGTGTTGCCAAAGTTGTTGATCAAAGTTTCACTTTTACCGGGAATCCTTCTTCACCCATGAATCTTTCCCACCCAACACAAGCGAAATGTCTGATCTCGTTCGAGCATTTGATAACGGATTTGCAGATGGCGAATGGGCAAATCGAATAATGCAATCTCTTTTGAAGTTGTGTGTTGCTCAAAAACTATCTCAAACAGTTTTCCAATTTACGCGAAAATCATACCAAAGCTCTTTCTGCCCAGCGCAAAAAAAACGAGACAGCAAAACAATTTAGGAAAGAAAAACTTTTCCTCTTTGCACCCATGTGGTGGACAGCATGGACTCACCAAAGGATAAGCTTGCAGTGCAGCAAATTGCAAGAGCATTTTTCCTCCTCATTCTTGTACACTACGAACCCGATATGACTCGGTTACGTTGATAAAGTTTCGCATCAGTCAAACAACCTTCACATATGCTGCGTCGTTCAGGGGGTAAGCAATCTTAACGAGCACTTTTCTTTTAAGAAATTGTTGTGTGCAAAAGTTTTAAATTGAATCCTGCCAAATTGCTTTCCTAACGCGACCAAACATTTGAAGTAATAATTGTTTTAGTAACAGTCCAGTCCTGTGTATACTGTTGGATGCCCTGAGGATACACTACATCTTCAAATGGTCCTGCCATAGCCCTTCAAATGACCTGCCATAGCCAGAACTGCATGTGAGGATATGGACCGAGTGGGAATCGATATGCATTTTGTGGCGATAAGCACCAACTTTCAGGAGACATTGAAAGTTGATAGCAATTAAGAAGAAATTAAATTACTCCAACACAAATCATAGATACATTCATTAATTCTCCAACAAATCAAATCCAAATCCAAAACATTTCAAACAAGGTTTCATCAAGAGATGTCCAATAATATAATACGTCTAGAGTTTTTGGAACACGTTACGATATTTGTTGATAACGGACAAGTGATTGCTTCCGAATGCAAGCAAAAATGCATTTGTTTATTTTTTAACCACCCATCCCACAGATTTGTATGTCTGGAAGCAATGTCTATACTATAATTCTTGGAGAGTGACTGGAATTATCGGAACAATCCTTTCCTTGCAAGAAACCTTCCAGGAAACCTTGCGATTCGGCTAATAATATTTCCTTATAAACGGTGCAAAAAAAAGCGGATATTTAGCATTTGAACAACGCCACACTGTGTGAAAAACGGGCGTTATCAATTATTATGGGGAATTTTGGAGCATTTAGAAAATAATTATTAACAATCCCTCCTCTTTTAGTGATGTAAGATGATGAAGGACTATTATTAAACTGGACTAACATACCAAAATATAGCGCTCACACACCAGGTGTTAAGAAATTAAAAACAAAACCACCATCATATGTGTTAAGGGCGATCTGGTAGTATTGCCCAAAGCGGTGCTGGTTCAAATCTCATCTGGGCTGTTCCCCCATAGTGAGGACTGACTCTACAATTATATGCGATAACAATAGACACTATAGTGTCTGCCTTTTCAACTAAACTGTGCACTTTGAAAAACGTGATTGAATAATTATTGCATTAAGACAAGAACAAAGCAAAACCTTGATTATAGTAAATTAAAGCACAACAAAAAAGATGTAAAATCTATTGATGTTGAAACCCAAACCCGAAGTTATAGAATCACTTAATGCAATGATTTATTCCACGTTTTGTTAGAAACCCATTGCCATTAAATTATCAATCTTTTTCTGGAATAATTTCAAACCAAATGTTTAACACTCTAGAATAAAAAAAAACACGCAAACACACAGAAACAACGCGAAAACAGACCTTAAAGCAATGTGCTGCACCCGCACGCCGAACCTCACGAACCACATGTAATTAATATTCATCGAAATGGCGAATATTTGATCGTTTGAGGTTTTGTACATTCCAGCAGTTTGCCTGCCAACCGCCCGCCCACCACCCGGGCGCATTTTTGTGAATGAAAAACAAACAAAATGCGAACGTTTAGATGCAGCCCAAACCACCTTCCATATGCTGCACACTAATCCATCCATCCTTCATTGCCACCAACGGCAACAGTTTGAGCACAGTATTGGGCAGCTAGTATATCCGCCGGTGGGATTGAGGTACTAACCGGACCTGTTTTCTTCGGGCGGGATTTGGCGGTTGCTATGTCGGCTGTACTTTGTTCACACCGTTTTCGGTCACAACGCGCCAGACGGAGAACGACGGATGACATCATCACCTGGCTCGGCAAAAATCAAGCATTTTACTGGACGTGAACTTTGGACGAATGGCGTGTATTGGCAAAACGGGGTCTTCATGCGTTGGCCGTTCCTTGAAGTGTGATAACGCTGCCGCGAATTCTAGAACAACTTTGGCCCTTCGTTATCAGTGGTGCGACAAATGTCGTACAGCAGCGGAACGTATGATGATGCAAGGCGTCAATGTGTAATACAATTTTTTAAGCACAACACTACGTGAAACCTTTTTTGCTGGACCAAGCGCATGTTGCATCTGCGATTCGAGTACAGCACCATACGGGTAGCATCATGCGATGTGATAAATTAGTGGAGCTGCTGACGCACTCGTCGCGACGCTGAAACGTAGCTGCTGCTGCTGCTAGGCCATGAATGAAACTGACCTAGAAAGGAAAAATGAGCAAAACGCCGGTAAACGCTGCACCGAACGACCGGTTCTGTTTTCCGTGCTGTCCATGGTAACAACCGCGCATACACAGTCATGGAACAAGGGCGGCCTGACTTGGTACGAGAACGTTCCAAGGGCTGTCTGTCTGTGTTTGGGGTGTCATTTATTATGTGCTGTAAATTTCTGTACTTTTCACTGGTAGTGAGCAAGCAGTGAACGACAAGCGATTTTACAGCCGATACTTGAAGTATGCAGGTGTTATATTGGTGGTGGTGTATTCAACAGACATTGGTTATAAAACTTAAATGTTGAGTCAACCAGTGTCAATCATGAGTAATTTTAGTTAACAGCTGATTATTATTGTTCTCCAGCGTATTATTTCAGACTTCAATTATGTAAAATATGTTAAGTTGTCCAAAGGGTTATGATTGCTTGGTATCTGGTTTGTTTTTTAGGCATCTTTGCAAGGTAGCATACATCCCTCGAAAATTTATGTTGAATATCCTCAAAGAAGGCTTGCACAAACATTCTAAAGCCAGCGTCCTGATAATAGAACATGTCCTTTGTTGAAGAAGATATGATAACCTCCGACAAAAAAGGTGTCCCAATTATAATCATTGGGATCTAGAAGGACCATTTAACTTTGATGAAGATCAAAACGTTTTCCTGTAATATGATCCAGATACATGTCACATGCCAAATCAGACCTTATCCCAACTAGATTTCCCGATGGAAATTTTAATGATCCCCAGTAGTTCAAACAATGTGCCGTTCGATTATTCAATTCGAATTCCTGATTAGGTTCGAAAGATTTGGTTTAAGCTTCAAGTATGGTCTTGATGGCAGTCCAGTGAGTGAGCAATAGCATTATCGGTCTTTCATATGGCAGAACCTGTTATCGAACCCCATTCCGACCGTTTGCTTTGGCTATCCAGTTCAGACTACAATCAATTGCCAAATAGTGTGAGGCACCACTTTTTGAGCTATTTTTAATCAAATCCATCCGGTTTATGTTTCAAAATGTTCCCCAAAACATATTAAGCGTTGCTTTTCTTTATAAGGATCAAATCGCTAGAGCTTGCCAAACGCGCTTCCAGTTCCAATCACTTATTAAGATAATTTACCGCATAATTTACCCCTCTTCCTCTTGCTCCAATCAACCGTCGTGGATAGCATGATAATTTGGTTCACTCCCAAACATGGTCCAATTTCCTGCACCCAGCGAACACCCGTACGGAAAAACATGCCAGCAAGCAATCATGCAACCCGATCGGCCGCCCAACAACGGCAACACGATACGATTGTCTTCGCTCACTCGCCCCACCTTCATCCGTTCTTCGCTATTGCGACGTTTTGGAACTTTCTCCACCACCCAACAGTATGGGAAGAGGCGCACAGAATAGGTGGCCGAGCCAAAACCGATCCCCAAAAAGGCCGTTGCTTTGCTTCATTCGGCAACGCACAAAGCCACTATATCGTAAAGCATCATCCCTTCCCAGTTGCGATTCCGCACGATCGGACTCCGGCTAGTTTGTTGTCGGAAGTCGCTTCCATTGCATGTGTCTCCGGGCGACCTCGCTCCAACGGTTGCTTCGATTTTGAACCGTTGCAGAAGCAACGACTCGCCGGGTTGGAGGGTTACGATGCATGACCGAAGACAAGGGTTCATGCTTTGTTGGTCTTTCCGCCTCTTTCCTCCTAACGGTTCCGTCTGAACGAATTTTTCCATCTAGACGCTTCCATTGATGAGGGAAAGCTTGGCCTCGCGGGGCGAAAATAGGCGACGGCGCAGAGGAGCTGGTGGGAAATGCGAAATCAAAACAAAAAGGCGTGGAATGACACACACACACATGCACGGGTGCGAATTCACTCGCACACATATTCAACCACGTTGCATATGCCAGATACAAGGGAGTTTGCAGATTGATGAATGGGGAGCTGGGAAATGCAAAACGATAAAACAAAACTTACGGTTCCCGTAGCATCGGGGCAATCTTATTGAAGCACTCCATAAACTGGCCATCCTTGCAGACGATGCTGGGGATCTGTGGCGTGCTGCTGACGTTCAGTATCCGGAACAGGATGCAGAGTATGACGGCAATAACCGCCAGGAATGCGGGAGACATGTTGCTGCCGGACGCGTTTTGGCGAGACGATTTTGAATTCACGCAATGATTTACGCTGCGGGTTTTTGGTACACAACACTGTTGCTGTCTCGCACTCTCGCAACGGCGGGGCAAAAAAAAAAACAATTTCAAACAATTTCACTCACTTTTAACATCTAGTTACCCACATCACACAATTCACACTTCGCCTGTTATTACAGATCCGCGCACACTAGATCCGTTTGTGGACCGTAATTTGCTGTTTCGTTCGCACCCGCACCCAGACGCGATTCCTACCAGAAGAGGCTTGGCCTAACCGCGTTTACCGAACCGGGGTATGATTTTCACATTCACTTTACGAAAATAATTAGAAACAAAAATCACCTAAACGCTACTCGCACACATTCCGCAGGGCGTTCTGTCGTTTGACACGCGGAAATGGAAAGCCTGGCAAACAAAGGCTGGCTTTTCCTCAACAAAACGGCGACGTGTGGCTGATTTGCCAGAGTCGCTTCGTGAAAAACCGTCTCGATGCGCGTGCAGGGGAAATTAAACAGTAAACATTTCGCAGCGGAACCTTCTCGGCCAAACTTCCCAACGGAATTCCCAACCTGCGGGCGCTGACGTTTCGTGTTGACGTACGGGTAGTTTGCTGTCAATTAATAGTTTTTATTTGACTGGTTTGGAGTGAATTTAGAACAGGCGTCATCAAAAGGCCTTTTCCATTGATTGGAGTAGAAAGGAGACGATATACGTTTTAGGCAAGGTTTGTTGAATTTAAGTTTGTGGAATAAAAGGCAGGGTAGTACAATTTATTAGTGGTTTATGAATAAAAATGTAATTCAAAATATTTAGATTTTGTGTGAACATACAATGAGTCAATAACCCTTCTGAGTACTTTTATCTCTTCTTCTTGGCTTTAATAACCTGCTGGATCTGGATGAAATTCGATCCCATCCTTGTATATCTTCTTGTTCTTTAGTATTACTACTTCGGAAGGTCTCGGCCTGCTATTTTTGATTTCTTTTGAATTGTTTAACGTACTGAGAAGAGATTCGATACGGGTTCTACCGTGTTGATACCAGTGCCACTATTGCAACTATCTTTGGACCGTCCTTCTAAATGCGAACCTAAATCAAACCAACCACAACTTGTATGTAAATTGCCACAAGGGGCATTCGGATTGCTGTACTAAAACAAACTTTTAGAACAATACTGCTTGAGTGATTTTTTCATGTCTTTATTTTACAACATTTTTATATTTTTCAATGATTGGTAAAAGACTCGAGAAGGCCCCCCTAGAATCTTTTGTGTGCAGCACTGTGGCCTGTCATTTTTGTTGTACAGTGGGATTTCTGTATGGTCAAAACCCATTTGATGCAAACATTGTGCATTGTTCCTTAATACTTTTAACAGACAGCGATTAGAACTTGATACAATACATTGTAACAAGTGGTTTGAGATTATGATATTCTTATGTTTCCTCCTTTGCTGAATATCAATGCAAGGTAACAAGTATTCATCGAATTACTGTTCCGTTTCCGTCCGAGAACGCCTTGCATGTTATAGGCCCGATTGTTCACCCCTAGTGCGACTGAAAACTAGTACGAAGCCCCTGTAACCCAAAATGAATGGTAGGGTTAGCGGAGAGGGGATTTTAATCAAATAATAACAATATTTTATTCGACTTTCTTCAACCAATTTTGACCACGCTGAAAGCACACTGAAAGCTCAGTGTGAAGCTCTCGCAACGTGTACTGCGGATTGCATACCTTTAGGCGTAAATCCTACAGCGCCTAACAAATTTTGTCAGGGGGGGGGCCTTCTCGAGTCTTTTACCCAATGATTTATACAATTCTACAAGTTTTAAATTTTTAAAACAATGTTTTTGTGAAGATTTAAAAATTGTTGACCTGTTTATATTCTTGACCGTAGACAACCCACTGTGCTGTGCTGTCAAACCGTACCGAACGTAAACAAATTATTTTCCGGTCATCCAAACAAAATAAACCTTTGCGGTAACGCCGGAGTATTCTGAAACCAATCGTACAAAATACAAAAGGAAAATCGGAGCAATACAAACGTTAAAAGTGTTTCAGGAACAGTATCCTCGACGAAATATTTTCATTCGTTCTCCTTCACTGCCACGAGTGTTGCTGCCCTCCATCTTGTCTCTAGAAGGTAATATTGTTTTCTTCTATACAAGCACAAGACAACTGTATTCCGTGATACCCATTCCAGATGGTTGCACCAAACTTTCACTCGCACCTCGCACAGGTGGAAGTGTGCGAAGTGCTGTACAATATTCGCGTACTAAAGATGAAGGAATCGGTGTTCATCTACATCGGCCAGGATAAGGCGGAATCGTTTGACGAGATGGCAGTGGCGATGCCAAACGCAAGCAACACAGCGGAGGTGCTCGGTACCACAATCATTGGCCCACCGGATGGTAGTGGCGCACAGGATTTAGCGCAGCGAGTTGCCAAAAAGCTCAGGAAACAGGTGTACCTCAGCCTTGGATCATCCGTCCCGAACGACCGTATCGTGCGGCCGTCCATCGAGAAGAAAATATTTGACGATATCAAAAACAATATTGAATGTTTTTGAGGGACGACGACGGAACTGGTGTCTCGGAGCAATGGAATTACATTATAGAGAGAGAGGAAGAGCTACAGCTACACTCACTATACCTCATAGGAGGAGGGATCGCTTTTTACGTACGTTAGGCGTGTGATTTTTACAAATGCTTTGCTAAGGAATTATCAGATTATTGCTGTGCCGTATAATATTTTTTGAAAATAAATACACGCATAAGCCGGAATAAATGAATCAACTCAAGCAGCAGGCTTCGGCTTAACCGCCACGCGTATAAGGTGGGCGACAACGATTCGTTTCCATTAGCTTCAGTTATCCGATCATCAAACACGGTTAATAATACAGCCTTTTATGTCTCCAATCGAGCGAAACCACGCTCGCTGGCTGCACGTGGCTGGTGGCCACGAGTACTGCACACGCCGGTGATCTATGTTAGATCATCGCTCTGCTATGCTAAACGTCGAACGGGACTGGCGCGGTTTGCGTTACGTGATCGCTGAAACTGCGGTCATTTTTGTTGTATCACTCTGTCCCACAATAGTTGTGTTACATGTTTGATTCAATCATCCACCGTTGAAGAACGGGAAACAGCGGCCCTTTTTTGGCGCAAATAATCAGATCACTTAG
This sequence comes from Anopheles stephensi, assembly GCF_013141755.1. Classification (NCBI taxonomy): domain Eukaryota; kingdom Metazoa; phylum Arthropoda; class Insecta; order Diptera; family Culicidae; genus Anopheles; species Anopheles stephensi. Next base: position 51,131,568 of record NC_050203.1, read on the forward strand.
GCAAGTAGCTTACAATCCATAGCTACCTACGGCTCGAAAGCTCGTATAATAATCGCGAGCATAAAATTATTTTTCGGGCGCTCCTTTTGTTGCACATCAACAACAGTTTTGCCTTCTGAAGCAGAACGACCGGTACGATCTTTTCGATTCGTCGTGCTGCGAACGCTACATAACGAGCGTCCCGAGCATGGCGCTAAGGCATTTGCATGATCGCGGCTGAATCGGATGCTAACGTACTCACACCGTCAGGTGTCGTTTGCTTCTATCTAAAAGCGATTTACACGGGCTTATGGTTAAGGAAAAAAAAAACAAAACTGGGTCATAATTCAATTGCTCTTTTACATTCTTTGCGGATAGTTACTTACGACTAAAGCCGTGCGCCACACGCCTGCCGACGATGGATTAACTGAGCCGTGACCGGTGCTGTTACGACGGTCGCCTGAAACGAACCGGCCTCCGGGTGCGCTTCGTCAAAATCGTCATTTAGACAGCCACTGTTAATTATGATATTGACGGACTGCGTGCTCTTTCGCGGTCGAAAGAAAGTGTAAGCTAAAACTGGGTAAATGTAACCAGTGTAATCCACTAACCCTGGGACAGCGGCATATGTACGTCGCAGTGCATTTTATTCTCAAAATAGGAGAAGGATCGTCGGTTAAGTCACCGGTAAGGTTAATGAGGTTTAATTGGGCCTGAAGAAGCCTGTGATGAGCAGAAACCGACATGTGGCCCTCTCCCCGACACGTGGCACGTGGCGTCTGGAATATCAGTTGGAAAGCGTAACAAAACGTTTTTTTGCCGAGATTCTGCACACCGATTGGGGCGCATTTTGTTTCTTGTTGTGGGTAAGATTTATCTACTAATCGGTTTGATGGCAGATTTGCAAAAAAATGGCAACGATTCACCACTTTGTTGTTCGCTATCGGAAGCGTCGATCGTGTCTGCATGTTGGTAATTATTTCTTTTGTTTAACTAATAGAATTGGGTTAACAATAACGTAAAAATCAACGGTCCGGGAAAGGTGTCATGCGAAACAATTTTGAGTCCTTGACATGGTTTTATTGGATCATGAAACCCAAATCATTGGTAGTGTGCGAAACGCATTTTAAGATCAGATTGATAAGTACATACAAAGCAGGTGGGCTACATATCATTCAGTATGTTCACACGATTGTAATCTGATGAATGATTTCACATGATCACTACAATACCATGGATTCGTGGTTACGAATCCGGAAGTTCTTACCGTGATAGAGCTTATCTGGGAAGCAACGTATTTTCTGACATTAGACATCCTGAGGGAGGTCAAAGCAGAATGGGAAAAGCGTATCTGGATGAAGGATATGATGATTGAAGTCCGTGTGGATACCAGACTTATGCCGCACCAGGAAGGTTCGTGAGGAAGGGCGACAACGGCTCCGGTCTTCATAGGGCATGACCGAGGTTCAAATCCCACCCAGACCGTTCCCCGGTAGGGAGGACTTGGCTATCCAACTACGTGGTATCATTAAGTCTAGTAGTAAGCCAGAAAATAGAAGTAGGCCAAGAAGAGAGAGAGAGAGAGAGAGAGAGAGAGAGAGAGAGGGAGAGAGAGAGATGTGTCGACTCGATCTTTTCGAAGATCGGGTACTGCTGTGGGGGACGGAATGATATCTCCTGGCCAAGATAATTCGACTAACCCTGAAGAAAAAGACACTATCGCATATTTGTAGTGTGATCTACGTAGGGATATCATTTGAAGAATTTATCATGCTATAAATTTCAAACACTTCTATTCTGCAGAGGGCTCGTTCAAAGCACAAGATGAATGTTCTACGTTTACGGGTCAGGACATTATCGACTGAATAGCTCTCATAAATGTTGGTTTAGTCTCGAGATGTTGATTATATATTGGTTTAGCCGCGTTCGAGAGGAAGATACTCAGAAGGATTGTTGGCCCCGTATGTATGGAAGAAGAATGGAGGAGCCGCTACAATGACGAGCTCTACGAGCTGAACGATAGTGTCACCATCGTGCAGCGAATTAGACTCGCCAGGCTCCGGTGGGCTGGACACGTCATGAGAATGACACCGGACGACACAGCCCGTAAAGTCCTTTTAGGCCGCTCACACGGACAGAGGAGGCGTGGTAGGCCCAAATTGAGATGGAGTGATGGTGTTGATGCGTCCGCCAGAACGGCCGGGATAACGGATTGGCACACGACGGCGTTAAACCGTGAGCGGTATCGAGGATTGTTGCAGCAGGCCAAGACCGCAAAGTGGTTGTAGCGCCTGATAAGTAATTAAGTAGTCTCGGGATTTCTCTAACAGTTTTTCAAATATTTATGTTTTCTTTTCACCGTTTTTTTACGTTTTCTCAGTTTCTCAGTTATTTGTTATTAATATTTTGTGCAACATTTTTGTTCATGAAACGATTTTAAATCATTTTATGTGTGTAGAGAAAGGCATTTTCTTCCTAATTGTCAGTTAGGATTTAAGTTACAAGATGGCAAGTTATGCCTAGCGAAGAAAATAGTAACAGTGTGTTTAAAAATATGCAAAAATAATAAAAAACACGAATCTGAGAAACTTGACAGTCAGGATCACTAGGAGGCCAGGGCCTTTTGGACCATTCGTACAACTCTTTATCTGCAGTCTCCAGAGTCTTTTATAATTCTTTACGAAAATCGAGCAAGATTATTTCAATGAGAATTCCAGTCAAATATTTTAAAATTAATAATATAAACAATTCATTTAGATTTGCCCGATTAAAGTCCGACTGTTGGTTATGCTGCAATAACATACCTGGAATAAATTATTGAAAGCTTCCAGAAGCCACTGGCCTACCATTAGTCGAAAAGAAATACCTCAGATAGCTAAAAATTGAAAGCACTCCCTATCTTTTAACGCAATTCAATTGTGTGGATCTCGTTCAGATATCACCACGTTGATCTTCAAATATCGACAACAAACAAAATCAAATCACAAGCATCCATCGATCGAACAGCTCCAGTACTTGTGTATCTCAGTACCTTCCGTTGCGCCCATCAGGAACTGGTCGTAAAGTGGAATACTCACCCGTACACCGATTAACCGAGTTAATACGGGTTGCCCGGTTGGTTTCGCTTCCGATCTGCACTCCAGCGGGAAAAAGGCTTCCCGCTTCCTTTCTTTACCACTCGTGCGCGAGCGTGTTACGCAACTGTGTGCGATCAAACTGTTCCGCGCCCTCGATACGAGCCACCTTCATACGCACCTATTGGTGCAGCCAGCTCTTTTCATTTCTGCGCACCGTCGTGGATGCTGTAGCCGAGAGACCTGTTTTACATTTGGTTTCCTTCGTCCGTCGTTTCATTCGCTCAAACTTTTCCTTGCTTTCGCTTTTCGGCGTACGGTTGTGGCCTTATCAGTTGTCAGGCGTCACGTTGCGCTCGACTGGCTGGACCTGGATAGGAAGCACTTTTGCTTTCCCTCCTCCCCCGTCGGCCACTTTCTCAGTTTTTCCTCATTTGTTTTAACGGTTCCGATCTTTCACCCATCATCATCGGTGTGTGTCCTCAAGCGTCATTACCGCGAAAAAAGCGTATCCATTAATCGATTATGAGACGGGGAAGCAAGAGCTTGCTCAAAAGGGTGGCCACGTTCCACGTACGGTACAGCATGGCCATTGCATGTGATACATAATTTGCGTCTGTTGCAGATTTGCCACGATCGATTTAACAAGCTGCAAACTGCTGATCTGCTGTGTGTTATCAGGCTAGGGGGAAAAAATAATTTAATGATCAGGTGATCGTCACCGCACAATCCCGGGACGCGGGATGCTGGGCAGTTAAATTATATCAATCCAACCTTCGCACAACCCGTGGAAACGATTTCCCTACACCGAACCGCCCACAGCTTCCGGCTTGCGTACGGATGCAACACCGTACCTTTCCCACCCAGGTACGAGGTGTTGGAAAACATTATTTTCTCTTGCCAGTACCGTAAAACGCTTTCCCTTTCAATCGGCCGCGCACCATAATGATGGGAGTAATCATAACGCTCACTCGAGATAGGTGAGCGAGCGTGTAGGCATCCATTTAGCATGGCTGCTCAATAAACAGCTCCGCACTACATATAGCTCATGCCCAATCGTTTTATAATCCGCAATCCGATTCACTGAGCTGATCGGGCTCGCAATGTGAGAATTTTGTCACATAATCAGCAGGAAGTGAGCGCTACCCAGATGCCCATGTTCGATGGTGTCTACCCAGATGTAACGCATCCATGTACAGTATGCCCCTTCTTGCTGCAGTTGCAGCTGCACCGGCGGGATCAACGTGCAGAATAAAGACAATTATGTCTCGCGGAAGTTAACATTATTTAACCGACCGGGTTGAGAACCGCTTGTGAACCGGCAATATTGAACTACATATCCCTACACGATGGTAGGGATTGGTGTGTGTGTGCACCTGCTTGACATGCTTGGACATGCTTGCCCCACATGCCCAACAATCTTACCACCGTGGTCGTGCGCGTGGCGTTGGGTGACGAGCTGAGATGGAGATGGATCGTTTTGATGAATTTGTCTGCTGGTCGGCGGGAGGTAGGTTCCGCTGACCATTTCACTCAGATGATATGTCTTTTCTACACGTGCCTTTTAAACCCTTAAAGGTAAAGGGCGTACATTATTGAGCTTTTAATACGATTTAATACGTCTTACATGTCGACTTAGTTCAAGTGATATTTCTGATGAACTTGACAATGTCCACCACTTCCAGATAGGGATTTTCATATTATGTTAAAAAATAAAATATATAAATTTGCTCCAGTAGTCGCTTTAAGGACCTTTGATCACTTATTAGGGAATAAATATTCCCTCGGTCGATACGGCTAGATGAAGCGACGTATGTCTGATCATAATTTGCTGATCGGCTTTTCTTTAATCGTTCATTTATAGAGGATTTGGGTCTATGAGACTTCATTCGACTTGGTAAGTTTGCTGATCTACGGTTATCATAGAGGAAACGAGGTCGTTTTTTTCTTTCGAAATTATATTAAAAAACCGAAAAAGATCAAGTTTTTCTGAACGCATAAATTGGACACAAGAGCTTCCATCTTTTGTAAGAGTATTTTAAAAATGATAAGTTTTTTTTTAATTGACTATTTATATATTTTTTGGGTGAGAAGGCTCGAAGCCATTATATCTACACTTTTGACGTTAATGCGTTGCAACAAGCACAATACCTTTTCTCTCGAATGTTTGCCTTCTCCCGCGCATCCTTGCCTTACAGAGCTACGTATTGATGATAGGTTTCACACGGCAGGACCGGGAATCGATTCGCATCCGGATCTTTCCCCCATAGTGAGAACTGATTTTACAAGTAAGATATTCCAGGTAGTGCCTTCACATGGGCGGCCTGACAAAGGAACTCGTGAATCCAAGCAGAAGAAGTAGATGATGATCGGAAAAGTTATGTGAGGAACGAAGCTTTTTTCAAAAGCTCCTTGTTTCGAGCTGATCTTGGTAGAGGTTTCAAATCAAGTCTAGGAAGACACTGGTTCTGGGTTCGGTCCGCAATTTTTTAACCGACCGTCACAGAAACGGGGGTCCGATGTCCGAGGCAAGAGTCTGGACTGTCTTAAGGGTCTAGAAAACCTCGTCGTCTAGCGACCCTACTAAAAAAATTTTTTTTTGGTGAACCATGCACAATTCCTTCGGTGGTTAAGTCCAGATGTAGCGAGGCACATCTGATGATAGCTTGCTGAACAGCGAATATTATAGAGACATTAGAACTAGATCGAAATCGATTTTTTCTCTAATCTCCGATAAGATTTATGTCGTTGTCTGTCGTTGTTCTGTCGTTCTTTTTCAGTCAAAATATTAACACATTTTGAAAGCTTCCTAGTTTCAAGATGATGGTATTTGGAGTGTTTGAGTCAAGACTTCGAACTCTGAGACACTCCCTCGTTTTTCGGCCTTTAATTTTGGAATCTCCTGAACTACGGGTAGAGTTTAAAATAAGTACGGCTATCGAAATGCTTTTTCATCCAAAAATTGCAGAAAAAACTGTCCTGTTCGAGATGGACATTCACGAGAGAAAGCTATACTCCTGATCCCACATTTCAAAAAAATCTCCCAAAAATATCAATGGATAAGATTTCCTTACAGTGGCCGATTAATCTGTGCCCCAGAAATGCCAATCATACCTCAGCATACACAGAAGGGTTAATGTTTTCCTTTCACGGGTTTTGATCCACTTTCCGCTGCAGCATCGGCGGATGGCATTATTATGTCATCGATCCTCTCGTCCCTGTTGCAGGCGTGCCAGACCATGGGCCAGGGTTTCAGGTTTTTCCTGTGCCCTTCCCCTGGAACCCTACCGATGATCATATTTGATACCGGTTTCCAATTTCCTCATGCCAATCCGGTGTCCGGACAACTGTCCTGCCTACGGAAAAGGGGAGGGGGAAAAGGGATATCCCTAATCGAGGGCGTTCACAATGACGGCTGAAACCTTGGACATAATGACGTCGCTACCGCTGGAAAAGGGCACACCGGTGGTAATACGCGGGTTTTGTGATATAAAATGTTTCGTCGTTAGCACGTTCGGAACGTAATCCAGTGACACCTCTCGGACAGATCGGATCCGAGCGGCAAGGCTGGGCCCGAGACAGTTGATGTGTGTGTTTTCCCTGACAAACGTCGAAGACATTTTTTCTCAGCAAGACGAAATAGATCGTAGCTCCATCTTCCGTAGCTCGGTTCGGGCTTTTCGGTACACCCTCGAAAGCACACGCGGGGCCAGCTCCGTAACCGTTGCGCATTTCGCCCCGTAGCGGTAGGGGTGGAAAATTCGCGCTGCCGCAAACAGGCCCGCAGTAGGGGAAAGTGATTGTTGCGGTGGTTCTTATAAGTACGGTCGGCGCACCGGAGTGGAAGGTTATTTTCCGTGCATCTACTGACAAGGTCGGATCGTAGCTGTGGAGATAGAGAGAGAGAGTGTGTGTGCGTGTGTGTAAAACGGTGCGCAAGTGCAGTTAAGCGATTTGACAGAGAGCGCGATTTGCGGAAACCGATCTGTGTTTGTGTGGAGTGAAGCGATCAGCCGAAATCAAGTGTCCATCAGTGGTGAAGTTTTTGCTTATCGAGAGCTTGCAGTTTAAAAATCCAGCCCAGTTTATCAACATGAAGTTGCTTATAGTGGTAATGAACGGTTTGCATTATGAATTGTATTGCTTAAAGAGAAAGTTTTCCTAGCGCGTGTAGTCACGTGACTTAATCCATCGGGATGCTTATTGTTGCCCATCAGCCGTTGTACCGGAAGTGTGCTCGCACAATACCAGCCCCGATACTTCAAATCTGCGGAAGCACTCACTCTACCACATCCTCCGAGCTCTTTGACGCCTTTTGTGCCCAGTTGTGGAAGCCATCGGTTTGATAACAACGAGATGCTTTGGTGGGATGTAATCGCGAACGGCGCGAGAAGAAGCACGCGTGCCAAAGCACTACAAAACCACGTGTTGCATCATACCCTTTTTTTCTCGGGCGGCGGCGAAAGGAGTGTCGAGATGGCCAAACGATCCGAGTGCACATTAATTTGGCCATCTTCGGAATTTTGTAATGCTTAAATACGAGCGTGCGCCCGCGCTTGTTATGTGTGCGAGCGCACGAGTTGGGCTCGAGGCGAAGGAGGAAAATGGTTCAAATTAATGTAACACGGCGGATCGGTGAAGTTTTTAGCAGCATAATATGAATGGCTTTGGCTGAGAGATGCAACGGTCGATGACAAAGCTGTTCCCTCTGTCTTTCTCTTCGCGCCTCGTTTCGTGCATAATAGTAACGCAATTCCGCTTCGTGTTCGCTGAGCTGGCAATTAATTTTGAATACAATAATCCCATTTTGGAGCACCATTCGGAACACTGTTTGGTGCGAAATTATTCGCAAATGCCGGAAGTTCCGAACGCTTTTTGTGTAATTGCATACTTTCAGGCGTGCACATGCAAGTCACAGTTCCCTAACAAATAAGAAGTAAAAAATAGGTTGTCGATCAGGTTATTGTTCAACAAATATTTAAAAAAAAATGTTCATAGCATTTTTAGGAGAAATTTAATGCTTTTTTATCAATAATTGGTGATCTGTGTAAGAGTGAAAATCTATTCCCACCTTTCGGATAATGTTTGGAACCCTTCGCCTGGCCATTGTCCATGCTTTTATCCCTTGTTTAACGCTATCTTAATTTAAGAAGTACTGATCAGCTATGAACTCTCAAATTTAAGAGTTTCTGAGGCCATTTTTACAGGTATCGAAACACCTTGTCGGAGTGATCTTAGCGTAGAATGATTTTATCATGATTGGTCTCGTATTGCCGCCGATTGCCTAGCATTCCTCGGATCAAACACGTCAACTGCCTTCGGTGGACCTACAACGTGATCGTTGCGTTTAGCTATGGTAGCGCAGAATATATCCCGTCCTACAGGTCCCACCAAATAAATGACAAGCTCCTCTGACCTCGCTTGCTGATTTATTCCTATTTTCATAGATCTCAGATCCTATAGCTAGCCACCTTCATGCTTGTGTTGTCTTTCAGTTTCTTACACTTAGTTCTACCTCCAACGCAAAAAACTAACCTTCTTGGACCACTTTCTTCTCACCAATACTTTCCGTAGATCGCAACCTGCCTGCTGGGAGCTGCTACCCTGCTCCAGGCTTCCCCCCTCAAACAGAGCACACCCCGTGCCCTCGTCACCAGCCGATCGGACGTGGTAACACCGGAAGCGACCAAAGACAAACCGCAGTACATGATCCACGTAATGCCGAAGGACGAGGAGCTGGAGGAGCTATCGAAGTTGGTCGATTTTTTCGCGAATGGGGAGACCGGCTCGCCCAGCGGATCAACCGGCTCTCCCCACACGACCTCCTACGGTTCCTATAGCCCGTCCCGGGACGATCTAACCGAACCGCTGCTTCCGCCCCCGGTCGAACAAAGCGAACCGAACTACTACGCCGCCAAGCCAAAGAAAACCAAGGGCAAAAAGTACAGTCCGACCCAGAAGCTCATCAACCTGAAGCACACCGATGCGGTGGAAAAGAATGCGAATGAGAAATCGCGCCAGGGCAACAGTGATAAGGCGCGGCACGAATCGAGCGAAGAGGAGGACACCTTCTTCCTGGACGCGATCGATCTCGACCGGCTGCTGGCCAGTGCGCTGCTCGGTGAGCAGGACGCACGGTCGGAAGCGACGGCCGGTTCGGCCCGTTCGCTTTTGCCGCTGCGACTGGACGAGCTGAACCGGGGCGAGTTTGTGCCGAGCCGTAACCGTCGGGTGGATCAGTACACGCGTCGCGTTGCCGGAGAGGATGAAGGTGCTAGAATCGATTTTCAAATGCATGGTCACCATGGGCCTAACAGCTACAAGTTTGGCTATGACACGGGTGAAGGGTAAATGTGGTGTTTTTCTGTGACTAACTGCACGATCTTGCGATCACTTTGTTGTGTTGTGTGTTTTGCACCTTTTTGTTGTATTTTGTGTGTTTGAAAACATTCCCTCCCTGCATAATGTACTAATAAGGCTTATTTTTTCTTTCTTTTTCCCACTCAACAGGAAGAATCGTCAGTTCCACGTAGAGGAACGCGATAGCAAGGGTAATGTTCGGGGCCGCTACGGTTACTACATGCGATCGGGCAAGTTTCGTATCGTCAACTACAGCTCCTCTCCAGAGACGGGCTTCAGGATAGAGCCATAAAAGCCAGCACGGACGGACACCCTCTGCCTGAACACAAATCATCATTAGTTACCTGTTTTAGTGTTTTATTTATTACTTACTTACTTACGTTACAAGCATTCTGCATCTTTCCGTCACCAAGCGTTTTGCGTATTAATTGTTTTTTTCATAGCCATTTGTCCCTTTCATTCATGGCCACACAAAGAGGAGAGTGAGAAGAAGAAAGCCAAATAAAATTAGTTCAATTAATTAAATCATCCCGTTTGTGTTCTTTCCACTGAAAAGCACTGAATCCGAATCCGGCAAGTTGTTAGAAAACAGGAACAAGAGGTGTATTTTTAACAGTATTAGTGGCTTTTCGAGGTAGCTTGGGAATGCTTTTCTTTTCAATCGCTTGGCAATAACAGTTTACAGCCGTTTCGAAACGGCATAGAACTGTTTTTCAATATCATCCAACAACCCGGAAGCACCGAATCGGAACAGTTCCGGCTTTAGCCACTCCTCGCCAAGCGTCTCCCGTATCATGATCATCCAGGCGATAGCGTCCCGGACCGTTCGTACACCACCGGCCGGTTTCAGTCCGATCTTCTTTCCCGTGAGACGATAAAACTTTTGAATGGCACGAATCATAACCAGACCGACCGGAAGCGTTGCGTTGACCGCCTCCTTGCCCGTGGATGTTTTGATAAAATCCGATCCAGCCATCATCGCCACCATCGAGGCTTTATATACCTGTGGAGAGAAATGTGTACTGTAGTAAAAGCTCGTTATTGGATGGATCAGCCCAACTCACATTAACCATTGTGCCACACTCTCCGATGCCAAGGATCGTCTTCAGGTGAACCTTATCGCCACAAGCCTTGCGCATTGAGACAATCTCATCGTACAGCTGTTGCCATTTGCCGGTCAGTACCAGGCTCCGATCGATCACGATATCAATCTCGCTTGCTCCCTGCTCAACTGCGAAACGGATCTCCTGTAGCCGTGTTTCCAGTGGGTATGATCCGGACGGAAATCCGGTCGCTACGGAAGCGATTTGAATTCGACCGACCATTCCCAGTGCCTTAAGCGCACGGTGTGCATCGCCAACACGGCTCGGATAGACACAGACGGCCGCCGTGTGCACCTGCCCCTTCAGAGCTGCGTGTGTTGCAAGATCCGAAAAAGGATACGCAGCACGGAAGCAAAGGCGAGCGACATTCGATTCCGTATCATCGCCGGCGAGTGTGGTCAAATCGGTTAGTTTGAGCGCTTGTAGCGTGTACGCCCGAAATTCGGCATCTGTGACACGTTTGATAAGAGCCGAGGTTAGCAGGTCAACCGAACGAACCACGCAGGAAAGATTCACACGCACGTTGGCGAGCTGTTTCGCATCTGGAAAGATGGTACAATATTTATTACGCAAAATAGTTAATGGAGCATGCTTTTCGGCCACATACCGAATGGGATTTCAACGTTTGCGACCATATCGAATGCTGGTTTGGAGAATCTTTAGCAGGACGAAGAGTTTATTTGTTTTGTTTAGCCGGCTGATAAGAGAAAACTTGCTTAAACGGAAAACACAACAAAACTATCAGAAAATGATAACAAAACAAGGCGTTTATGGTGAGAATGAACGTCTACGCAAATTGAACAACTTCACAAGATTATTTTTTATCAAAAAACGAAACAAAATTCAGTTAAAATCTAGAGAAATTCAACCAAATACGCCAAATACCTGCGCTGCTTGCCCCGATGACAGTGTGTGCCCAATTAACAAATTTCATTATGAAGGCCTGTGTACACGTATGTGAATCAAACCGTAATGACGTGTTGGGAATGCCGTTTTGACAACGGGAATCGCTGTTTTATTTTTCTTATCAATATAGCAATGAAAATGTGTTTTATATTCATCTCACATTACATCTCTAAGAAATCTGGAATGCATTTCATATGATTTCTCGTAATTTCATGTAAGGAAAGTGAGGTCAAGGGAGTTTCAGAGTCGATTTTTCACAGGACAGGACTGGATCTAATCTCTCTCTGATATTTTCGATTATTTTGATGTCGCTATTATGATAAAACATTCTAAATAAAATATAAATAAACCAAAACAAACACTGTACAAACAGATCTCCCAAACAACATGGACAAAGTACCAAAACAAGAGCAAGTTTTCCATGTTGTTTGGGATTTCTGTTTGTGCAGGTTTTACCTAGAAATACTGTTTCTTCTCTTGAAATTATTACTTTCTACCGGACACTCTAGCTGTCAAAATGATTCTTGGTTTGTTCTTTGAATCCATAAAGTCATTCTATCCCGCGATGATATGACCTGCGCTACGCACCACTTCACTTTCGAAAACGTCAGTGCTCGGAGCGATTTGTTTGGGAATGGACTGTCAAACAGTGTTGTTATTTCATACGCGTCGGACGTGTGCGTGTTGTTTTCGTGCGTGAATTTTTCCCCAAATAAAAAAAAAGAGCCAGCTTTCTCTTCGAAGCGGAAAAAGATCTAACGGTATGTTGTGCCACAGATGAGCTTTGTGACACGGTGAGGGTATATTCCAGTGTAAACATTGTGCCACTGTACGCGGTTGCGTTTAAACGAACGGGAGAAGGCGTATCGCGGCTTAAATTCCCTTGCTTACAACGTATGCTTCAGCAGCGACAGGTTTCGTCGCCCACCAAGCCCGCATTCCGCCCGGCCACCTGAAGCCTATCTCCGATCAAAGTAAGCCAAATAAATGAAACAGTGAAAGGAGTGTGAAACAAAACGTGCAGCACCGATCCAGCTTTCCTGGAAAAAGTTATCAGTGTGTGCCGCTGCTGCTGTTGCTACTGTGTAATTTAGATGTGGTAAAATTTTGATGCTTACTGGTAGATTGTGTTGTGAAAATTTTGATAAATTTCTTTACCAGCATCGTCATTAGCAAAGTTTGGGCAAGCGCGTCTCTTTTTCGTACCGTGAGCGTTGCTTCCCGCGGAGTGATAAAATCGGATAAAAAATCGTTGAAAAGCATGCCTGTTATGCAGTTGAGAAGAGCTGCTTTAATGTGAGTGTTTTTGTGTGCCTGTGCGTGTGTTTGATTTGTGTCCCCTGAAGCCTTCGAAGTCAAGTAGTTGGCAAACTGGCACAAGTGCAAAGTGTGTGTACCTGTGAAGAATTTTCTTCTTCCGTCGAGTGTGTGCCCGTGTGTGAGTGTTAAGAGTGAAAGTTTCCGTTTGTGTTTTCGGCGGAAGGTTGTTGGATGCGGAAAATCGGGCGTGAAAAATGAATAACAACAGTTCGCGTACGCATCTGCCCTGGCTGTTCAACAACTCGCTGGCCATCCGCCAGGAGATTCAGCGGTTCGAGAGCGTCCATCCGTCAATCTACGCCATCTACCACCTGATCGATCTCATCCCGGACGTGCAGGTCGCGCAGCAGATCCGCGATCATGTCGTCTGCATAGAAGGTGCGCGAAAGTAGTGTAAATTTTAATTAGATGGCGTAGTATGTGGGGTAGCGATGCTGGGCACTAGAAGCGAGATGCATCATTTGCATCGATCGTGCAGGAGAAATCGAGGCTGTTTCGTCCACCTATTTTAGGAAATTTGTGTCTGCGGTCCAAACTAGAGATGCTAGACGTGAGACATAATTAGTGTGTGTAAAGAGAAGGCCTTGAAAATTTTTGTGTGCGGGAGGGATGAGGATGGGATACCCATGGAAATGATTATTCCATTGATGGTCTAAATACTCACCTAAATAGTTAGAATGGCGATTGGTTAAGAAGCTTTACATAATCCTTTATTTCCTGCTGTCCTGAAATGGCGCTAAAGCAGGTCTCCGCATCTCAAATATTCACAACTGCAATCACCGGAAACTTGGCTTTTTAAATAGTTTTGTGAATAACTTTGTAAACAATGTCTTGGCTTCCCGTATGCAGGACTGACTATCCAAGACTTTTCGATGGTGTAGTACCAAGAAGAAGTTTTCATGTTTTGATGCTTGCTTTGATCTGCAGATTTCTAGGATGCTCTTTTTAGGATGGGCCTTCCCGCGGCTGCTCAGTAGGCGTACCGTTAAAACCGTCATGGATGAAGTAGACACCGTATATGACATTGATAGCCTCAGTACTCATATTTGCCTCCGAGACAAGGACTATAGAGAAACTGTGATGACGAGCACTGTGATAGAGGAGGAATGATGACGAGCACTACGAACATCATTGTGCAGCGAATTAGACTCATAAGGATTCGGTGGGCTGGTCATGTCATAATACTAACACCGGAAGACCAAGAGTCCAGGCCACCGTGCCACCAGGAATTGAACTTAAGTTTTGTCTCTAGTTGACGGCTCCATGGCGTAGTTGAAGTGGCGCTAGTTGTCCACAGTACAGAACTGGTATGATGCCCCACCTGGACCATACACAATACAGATTTTCCAACAAAGGGAACATAAAGTGGCACAAGACTTTTCTAGGTGATTGTAGCGATGAAGAAGTATAAGAATTTGGCCTCAAATTCAAGCCTAAATTATTATTTTCGTTAATAGTGCAGGACATGCCCAGGTAGCTAGTTTATGGATGTACTGGATCACATAAACATCATTTAGAGAAAGGTTGGCAGGCTAATTGTTACAAGAGAGATTCTGTTTTTTATACCAGTAATATAGGTCAAATATATTAGAACAGCACATCTCCAAGCCTGCTTTGCATACTGTAGCTTGCATAATTTCCGTAGTTATGTGGAAAAGTCCTGTAGTTAGGCTAAATTAGCTAGTTACTATGGAAACAATTTTCAGCACGGAACCATGGAAGTTTAGTTACTATGGCAAAAATCTTATAACTTCCTTTCGGAGTGCAAAAGAAGCTTTCGGATTCTTATTCTTGCATGCCGTTGAGGATACGTATGAGCGGATCCTCACACGCGACTATCGAGTCAACCCGGCATTCTGACCTAGAAGCTAGATACGAATCTTCCCTCAACTGCGCCAATGATTTTGTTTGATATTTGTTTGTTATTTATTAAATTTAGTTAATGCCATATTAAACGGCCTGCTGGCGATGCCCGTTCACTCCCCGGTTATCGTTTTTGTACGAAAAAATTGATACTAATTCGGTGACCTTCTTGCTTTGCTGAGTGCTCCATTAATTTTGGGGGGATTTAATTATGATTTACGATGGAGGCTGTGTGAACAACCTGTGTTGCTCCGCGCCTTGGATGCCCCACCGGGCCAAAGGAGAATCGAAATAAATCGCAGCCCATAAAAAGTAAATCACCACCAGCTCACACACAAGCTGTTATCGTATCTGTCAGCATTTCCCACTGGCACGAGTAAGCGGGTCGGGGAAGCGTCTTAAGCAGACGAACGGTGGATGATATGTATTGCTGGGTCGGACTGGATGCTCTCGTCAATTAAAGTGATGCTTCTTGGCCCGCACTGAACGGCCTGGGTGTCAGATGTCGCCTGGAATGAAGGAGATAAAAAAGCACACGAAAAGGTCAGCTCAATTTAATGCGTGTTTTAAAGCAAATGGCAAAGCAAAAGGAAGAACGCTGAACGTTTCCTTATGTTTGACAGAGATTCGTTTTTGCACAGTCCACTTTATTGGCCTACCAGCCAAAAACGAGCGGGAATTTTGAATGAAGTAACGTATGCAGAACAGCTGTGCGCAAGCTGAAATGCGTGTCTTTTTTCCCTGACGCATCAAAACAAATGTTGGGATTCATTTCGGTGGACCAATGGTGGAAAGGCTTCATGTAAATCCGAAATGAAATCAAATACTTGCTGACACGAAATCGGCGCCATAATTTGCTGATGATAAGTTGATTAGCAAAAATGTTAGTTTCGGTCCGTTGGCAGAATGTTCCGATTCACTTAAGCCTAAGAATTAGCATAAACAGCGGAACAGCTTGCATGGATAAATGTAGAACATCATATGCGACCTGTCATTTGTGTACTTTTCATTTGCGTTCTATACGTTCCGACGACTCGTGAGCACAGATGCTGTCGGTGCCATGTTTACGGGTTTCTTTGTTGATTCTTCTCGAGGTAGGATCTGGCTTTGAACGGTTCTGGCAAATACCGGTTTTCGGTTGACGATCGATTCCGTTCTGTCCGGCGTGAATTTTGGCGGCATTTTATGGTTATGCTAATGCAATAGGCTTACGGGTTAGCTAAAATTAGACCTTAACCATCGGACTAGCCGGTTAGCGGTTTTTTTTTCTCTTTTTGGTTAAAATATACGAGGTGATCCGACCGATCAGCCAGAACTGGCCTGCAGCTCGACTAGCATGGAAAGGGCGCACGCCGGGGGTTTTTTATTTGTTGTGCGACGATTGAGCATTTTAAAATCATTAGCTCTGGTGACCTAATTTTGGTGATTGTATGGTTTTTGGTCGTGAGGTTGGTGACTTTATGCTCTTAATGGGTCCATTTTCCGAGGTGTTGATTTACCCGAAGGAAATAATTGAGCGGGCTTTGCAGTGATTTGTTTCCCATTTTGTGTTTAAAGAACTATACATATTCTCTATGATTATATTGATGCTACATCAAAATTTATAGCATATACATAAAATTAACTTCAAAATGCATGAAAGCAATTTTTATACTAGCTAGGACCAAAATGTCTTGCGTTTTTTATGTACAGAGAAAAAAAAATATTACAGCGTTATCAATTACTCTGGAGCAGCTATAGCCTAAACTGTATAGTAATGTCTATTGACGATTTGCTAGTCTTCTTCTTCTTCCTCTTCTTTCTTGGCCTAAAGACCTCATAGGTCATATGTCTGCCATTTATGGCTTACTAGACTTATTGATACCGCATAGTTGAATCAGTTCTCATTATGGGCGAACGGTCTAGATGATATTTGAGCCCAGGTCCTGCCGTGTGAAGATCGGCGACGCTGTCGCCTCGGCCACCGGACCGGAACGCCCCATTTGTTCGTATTATAAGTTTTATCACTGAGCATGGTTTTGGGAATAGCAACGTATATCCTGACAACTGGTTGCTTCAAAGTTCAGGAGAAAGATTCAAAAGACTATTGAGGAACCAAAAACCGGTAACCCAATGCAAAGCAGAAATTATTGAAGAATACCGAGGCTTTATCGCGTAGTGACATTATTGCTGCGAATCTTAGATCTAGGGGTTAGAGCATCTGTCCAAATGGTAGAAAATATTCTGATCTGGGATGGCCCGGCGATAGATGCGACAGTGGCGTCTGTCTTTACACGGCAGGACCTGGGTTCAAATCTCATCTAGACCGTTCCCCGATAGAGAGGACTAACTATCCAACTATGCGGTATCAATAAGTCTCGTAAGCCAGCAAAAGCAGGCATGACTTTAAGGGGTCGTTAGGCCAAGAAAGAAGATTTTGGTCGAACCGTTCATATGAAAAGCACTCATTTCGTCCATAGAAAAAACACCCGAAGCAAACTGTCGTAAGCTAAAAAATAGCTTTGTATTACCTTAATTAAATTAATTAAGAAACGTGCGCCTTTCGTCTCTGGATATTAGTTTACGATAGAGACCTGTCATATGGGAGGAATCTCTAAGTCTAAGAGAGTTTTCAGTCAACATCAAACATTGAAGCTTAGAATATACCTGTCTTTATATATCAAATGGATGCTAAAAAGCTGCTGATACTCAAAGATGTAGTAACGTTTGTCAAAACCTAGATTTTTTACTTTTTATTTCCTAAATGCAACTCCATACTTCTTCCATATAGGAATCGTGAACGATCTTTGTAGCATCAACACAGAAATAATAGATATGTATCCATGGACTGTAAATTAATAGGCCCATTTTCTGCCTCGCAGGACCCATAAATATAGCCTCAAATTTCAAATTAAAGCACCAGTACAGTTGACTCTAGAATCTCTCAATCACACACACACACAGGCCCCTCAACCATCATACTCCCGTTTTCGTAATAAGCACCAACGCAAAAGAGACCATGCCACGTAACAAACTCATTTCGCTGAAATCGCATCAGATCGCATTATGTTCGCCGGGTTTTGTGCCATATTTTATCGTCTTAGATGCGCAAGTTGCAGGCAGCAGCAAACCCTGGGCTTATTTTATGCTCCAACGTTTAGGAACGCTTGTGTAGAAGGGTAGAACGAATCTTGTGCGCTAGCTAGATCATCATCCAGCGAATCGGGTTCGGTTTTGTGCTTCTCGCAGCAGTAGTGGGCCGCTCGCAAAAGCTCCCCGAGCACTAATAAATTGTATGGAGATGAAAATCAGATTACGTCACTTGCGTTTAAGTAAGGAAAAGCGTTGCACTTAGTGTTTGGCGGGGGTCTGCTCTCGTTTCGCTCTATCGTTTCCGCAGTTCTTTACGTGATTGATTTTTTCCCGATACACTTGATGGCTTCTGTTGCTGTGCTGTTGCTGGTTAGCTGGTTGGCTAGACAGATAGGGCTACGGTCATGGTTTGTTTTGTAATGGGTTTTGAAGAACAACGAGCTTAGCTGGAGTGTAAGCTTTTAGCGCAAATACAATATAGTTTTAATCTATTTAGGTCAAGCTTTTGCAGACACCAGAATATCTTGTCCATTCTATAAGCTTGTTTGCAACAAGGGTCTTTTGAAACATATCCTTGATGTCAATAGTGACCGACTATAATTAAAAATACGCTATGTAAGCCTCCTAAAGGCCACAAGCTACCGTTTGGTCCATCCTGTGGTTCTTGTAGAGAAACTAATTTCCCTTTTATCGATTTATCTTTCGGATGTCATTCCAGGTTTATTTTCCCCTACAGCTTTCACTCTAGCACGATAGTTCTATGTTGTAGGAGCTTGTTTTTCCACCTCTCTTTAGCAGCTAATAGCTGGAATACAGCGAAAGAAAAAAGCTGATACAGTTTTACCTCGGCTCCACCGCTTTGCACTGGATTCTTGCACTGGAAAGGCTTCTTGGGCGAAAGTGTTGCGCGGGTATTTATAACCGAAGCGAAGGTCGCATTTCGATCGAACTTGTTTTAGTTGCATCTGCTTGCAGCGAACGAAGTGTGGAACAGAACAGCATTATAAGCGTTGCAACATAGTGCCAATTGTGTGCGAGGTAGAAATGGGTGCAACATTGAAATATGTAGGATTTATTGATTGGTTTCAAGAACCGAAAACTTGAACCAATTGAGCCTTGAAAGAATCGTCCTTACTGTCATTTATAGGGTCAAATGCGTTCACATTCTTTCGAAAAACAAATATTCAGTGCAAAGGCATAATAAGGCACAAAATAAATGGAGTCGCAGTGTCGATGTCCTCGTAGCCTGGGATGACTCGATTTGCAAATGTGCCTCCACGTGGTGAGATCATATTTCTTTTGCTGTACGGATGAATGATTTTTTCGTGAAGAAATCGTACATGACACCTTCATTCATGTATGCTGCTCATGTTCCTGTACTCCCTTTACGACCCAGCAAGGACCCAAAACTGCAAAAGTTTAGCGTAATATAATCTCTACCTGTCCTCTGCTTACCTGGTCAACTTGTGAGGCTTGCTTGCTCACAGGAAAAGGTACAGTGCTGGAAGATGAACTTACAGAAGAATCAGGACCACTTGCTCAAGGACTTGTACGCCCATAAGCTTCTCGATTGGACGTGCCGTAAAAACTAATTCACATACCCCGTCCGATGTGTTGGGATAGTTTGGAAAAACAGAACGCAAACGGCATAAACTCCCGAAGGAATAAGGGCGCCTGCGATATCTGCTCCCGCACCCATATGCAGAGAACCCGGGTACGCTTATCTTCATCCAGTTCGTCCAGTTGTTGTGTTTGGGAATTTTATGATGTGATAATTTTCTCACTCATGCACGTACGTATCGATGGCGTATGAAGGAAGGTCAGCCCGGGCTAGTAAGGCAAAATCGAGGCCTTAGTTTAGGTTGGGTTGGGTTGGTGTAATAAAATCCTGAAGAAGGCGCACACATTTCCGGTGCAACAGGGTAAGCCCGGGAACGGGCAAAAGAATACGGTGTGCGCGTGAGTGTGTGTGGGCATCTTTACATGACATGATGGGCTTCTTTCCGGTTTGAATTTCAATGAGTTGGGAAGAACTTTTTTTATGTATAATGTAAGCAATTTGATGGAGGAGTTTTGCCAGAGAAAAGGCAATTTGAATATATATTTACGATATAAATAGAGAAAAATTGATATGTATTGGGTTTTGCGATGGGTTTGTTTTGCCATTAAAGATAAAAAAATTGTAAAATTATTAAAAAATTGAATCATTCGACTATGAATTCTATTTGGAAAAGTGTGACGTAGAGCATGAGGTAAATATTTGAATAACATTTGGTAAATATTTAATCGCACACAGCTGAGCTGCCATTAGCTTTCACCTTGGCTCGCTTGACGCCTGGACGATGGTGAAGTTTTGTTTAAGCTAAAAACTTTCCTTCTGCCGGTTTGCGTTGGTGGAAGTGCGAGAAAAGCCGTAACATCACCCGAGCATCATTACGTCAACTTTAGAGCATCTCAAGGGCAGAACGAAATGAGGAGATTCAAACCAAGACCCTGCCAGCTAGACACTACCGAGCTGCCGCCTACCTCACACACACACACACACACACACTCAAGGCCACAATTTTCGCTCTAGCAGACACGTTTTTATTTGACCACGATTACTGTAAACAAATCATCCACAAGAAATGGATGGTGTGAGGCCTGGTGTGGGGTTTTTTCGCCTCATCAACCTTCTTTCTCTCTATCATCATGTGCAGCTACTCGGCCAATGTTTACCGACGCACGAGGAACGAAGCGGAAAGATCATCACGGTAATAAAATATCCATCCCGGGGCAGCTGAAAACTATTCTCAAACTTTTTATTTGTTTCGACCGAGGAAGAAGACAGACGCAGAAACTCGCCAGTTTGTTTGCATTTTTCCATGTTTCCCGAGGGCCCGGGGGCAACATTTTTATTTGCTGCCAGAAGAAAACTCGCTCTTCCCCGTGCTGTGTGTGCGTTTGGTACCCTCGTTTGCCAGATGGCTTGAGAAGAGTGTTTGATGTTGGGGAAAAACACTCACACACACATAGATGTTTGGAGGACTGGAAGACGTCATTCAATGCTGTGGAAGTATCCCTCGATATTCACCGCAATCTAGCCTCACCTCGTTGGATATGTTTTCTAGTGGAGAGCTGCTAGAGTTCTGTCAAGTGCGAGGAATTCACTTGAGCGTCGGTGTGTTCGGCTACATTAACCAGGCACTTGAGATAACGCCTCCACGTTTTGCGATTATTTCCATATTAGTTTGACACTCTCCACCACCCGCGCTGGCGTTATATTACACTTGACGGGGTGACGGAGGTCGCAGTTGTTACATTACCTCATCGAGTGCGGTCGCGTGCGCCTACGCACGGTCCGCTAGTTCATCGTGATGACAGATTGATAGGTTTTGGGTTGGACTGGAATTAATGTGTGGTGGTCGTTCAAGGTCAGGGTGAAGCTTGCACAGGCTACACGTGGTATGGAAGCTTTTATCCAATTAACTATAACAACAGACTTCGGTGTCTTTATGTAAATCACCGTAGTACTTTCTACTGTTCGCACTGACGTAATCCCTGAAACGGTTTGGGATTTCTAAACCTGACGCTGAAGACCGCAGAATGTTTGTGTACAGCGCAGATGGAACGTGATCGATGGGCGAAGTTGAGCAGTTGATGCGACTGAACACGATCTGCTAACTGTTTGTAAACAATTGCTCGCTTTACATGCATGCCTCAGTCGGCGGACAGAAGTAGTGTTCAGTGTTTCTTGGTCGAGAAATCGTCAAGAAATCTTGCCGGTATGTGCGACCCAATACTGTTGTTTGCGCTTTTTGGGGTAGAATTCTACCGCATCCGTGTGTTTGCGCTTGCATTGCGTTGTGATGCAAGTCCTCAGTCGATTCTTTGCTCCCTATTTTAATTATATCACTTTACACACGGCCTATCACGAGGAGGGCGCTAGCAGTCTAGTCAAGGGAAAGGGTGTTGTTTGCATGGCGCTTGGGTTATGTTTGACGAGCGTGCGGTGCTACGGTGTTGCCAAGGTTTGTGGGAAGTCGAAAAACATAAACAGAATTACATTTTACGCAAACAGGAGCGAGTTGGGTAACAAAATTGATTTAGCAAAGTGATTAGAAGCCTAGAGAACAGTTTGGTTTCAGAAAGCTGCTATACGATCGAATATATTATGAGGCATGATAAAGTCGAGATCGGGATCTAATGTTTTATATAACATAACACTGTTGCCTGATCCCTTTCAAGTTATCCTGGCTTGTGTACATGACGTTTTCCATTGTCACGTGTGAGGTGAAGGTGGTGGGAAAATACTCAGGGTTCTATGTTGCTATCGAAGGGATGGACCTACCTCATGTCTTTTACGTCTGGGTCTAGAGAGGGCCAGCTGAGACTTGGAGAAGTAATCTTCGGCACCTTCTTCTATAAGTTAATCCATATCCTGACATACGCTGATGGTGTAGACAACATTGATTCGGGGCTCTCCTATGTGTTGACAAATGGCTCATGACAAATGGCCATGTCATGAGAATGGCACCGGACAAACCAGCCCGTGAAATCTTTTTTTGTCATCTACTTGAATAGAGGAGGCGTGGTAGTCCCATACTGAGGTGTAGTGATGAGGTATATGCATACACCAAAAAGTCCCGGATTTGTGCAGCAGACCAAGACCGCGTGATAAGATTTTAAGAACTTCTTATGATACGATGACAATTTCAGTGGAATGTTCAGTCAAAGTTTGGATATTGAGAAAAATAAAAATAAAATATGCGAACATAGAACTGTGTGCTTCAACATTCTTCATCGAGATCACCTTGCTTGTACTTGCAATATTTTGAATGAAATACGAGATTCGTTCATAGGAAAAATGGTTTTAGATTCCATTGAAAATAGGAAAAAGAAAATTTTGTTTACCCAGGACATCCTGACCTTAGTGTCACAGTAGTGGAAGAGTATTATCCGTTAGTCCTTGAACTAGATACAAGATTGTGGAGAACTAGTACAACGTGTCAGGCGGTCTCCGTGCAGGAATGTACACCTATTTCTGGAATGTAAAATTGCTGTTCAGATGCCTCATTATAATTGCTTTTGCACCCGGGAAAACATCATGCTAGTTCTTATGTTTGCTGTGTTGGGTGGACTAACTGCAGCAGGAGCTCAGGACTGTGCACATACTGGCAGCGGGTGTCATTTTCCCAGGCATCATTTCTCGCGCTCACGCGAACCGTTGATCGAGGAGCTGTGCCGGGTTATTTATAGTGCTCCATTCAATGCTCTACCATATCCATGGCAGTGCTCTATGCACCACATCACCATCATCATCGCTACATATCACCATCGTTGTCGTCATCATCAATGGTTGTGTAAACACTTGATTATGTGCAGATGAAAAGGTTGACAAAGAACGCTCTCGGTGGTGGTGGTGCCTGTGGGTTCACTCTGCCACATCCAACGGTACTATGTTTCGTTATTATTGTTGCCAGTGTTGCCCAAACCACGTGCTCGCTGTCAATAGTGCTCTTAAATACCGTCGTGTTGCGTATTGATGGGTGCACGAGCTGCACGAGAGCAAAATGTCAAAACCATTCACTTGTTCCTCGTGCCTGCCGAGGCCCTGCTGGGCGATCATCGAGGGGGCGTACCGATGTGTGAGTGAGAGTTAAGTACGGGATAGAGTTAAACATGTGTCCAATCAAAATGGAGGAATGGTGGTGCAAGGATAGGGCTGGCAGTAGGGTTTTGCGCAACTACGGCGATGCTTATTTATAGAACCAATTCTCATTTCGCTGCTTGCCCACGCTCCTTTCCGGAGCTTCCATGCAAGGTTTTGGATCCATTTATCAATATTCATACCCGAAAGAGTACGAAGGTGCTGGGTAGCGAGTGATAAATGGAAATGAAAATGTCAACCTTTCGTATGGGATTTGATGCCGAAAAGAATGTGTTTAGTGTGATTTGTTGAGTTTATTTATTGAGCGGCGGCTGGGTGTACTTAACTGATGCGATAAGCACACATTATTTCGGATTGAAAACATTTGACAATGAGCAATGAAGTGTGTGAAGCGTATTCATTTTGTGACAAATTGCACTTCGCGTAGAGGACTATTGACCGATTTATCAATCAATTTTATCTCACATATTTATTTTTTAAATAATTTATTTTCAATATGTCAATCTTCATGAATACATACTCCAATATTTTCATTTATTGCTCTTGAACCTCGAGGAAGACAGAAATGGCAGGCTGCTATCCGCCGTTGATGAAGAGTCAGCCTTATTAGGAGTAATGGTCCTAAGGTACGTTGGGGCGGTACGGTGGCCGTGGCGATAACGGCGCCGGTCTTCACACGGCAGGACCGAGATTCAAATCCCATCCAGACCGCCTCTCCCCGTACGCAGGGCTGACTACTTTACCACGGGAAACATTAAGTAACAGAAAGCCACGCATAGTGGCAGCCCGAGACCTCTCGAGGTTGTAGTGTCAAGGAAGGTCCTAAGGTACTAAACCGAAGATGTCTCAATATCGTTTCAATTAAAAATAGTTTTGAACCTTTGATTTTCAATTGAAAATTAATTTTCAATCAATGAAAACGACGTTTGCTGAAGATTGTTCTTTGTCCAATGATTGTTTTAAACACATTAAAAAAATGTCCAAAATCACTGAAAACTTTGATTCTAACTTGTACTTACAGCTACAAAAAAAAGTCTAGACAAGCTCAAATCGAGAGACCCGAAAACCCAATAAAGCTGCCACAACTTGAATCGAACACGTTTCTTATAGTTTCGAATGGCTTCATGCTGCTAAGTGACAATTTTACTCGTGCGATCACCATTTATCTACCCGTTCGACCCGAGCGCGTGTAACATTTCCACATGATGCTCACGTTTTTCGTCGGCCCTTTTTTTTCGTTTTGGTCGATTTTCGTTAGCTGCGGACAGCGCAAAATGTGGATCGTGTCAATTTTGAACAAAAACACAGCATAGAAACATGAAAACCGGTTCAATCTTCCTCCTAACCATCCGCGAAACCAATCGTCTGACAGGCCGCGGCGTAGAGTGGGACCAGATGTGTCCGCCAGAGGTCCGTGAACGGAAATGAACTTTTTCTGCAATCGATCGCGACAGGAGAGGAGAGAATAGCTGAAAAAGAAAGCATAGCCAGCGAGGGGAGGAGTGGTGGTGGGGGAATGGTGCACAGAGGGCCAGGGCAGTGTGTGCACCTTTTTGCTGTGCGTCACATTTTTTTTTTTTCTGCTGTCCTCCACACGTTTTGTAACCAAAGGTTTTTCGTTTGGTTCGGCGCGGACATACGGAAATGTCAAAGCAAAACACGGCTCCTGATGTTGTTGGTGGCATAGACATGGTGGAGAATTTATTTCTAGACATGTTTTGGTAGTTGATGGGGATTTTTTTACCTTCTGTCGTCGAGATTTGTTACAGCAAGTTGTCGGCAGTATGTTTTGACTAGTTGGGGTCTTTTTTTATTCAACAACAACAGATTGAAATGTCCAACGATCGTGAATTGACGGAAGTGAAAGTATGAATAGCTTTACAGTTTTTGTAAGAAAATATAACACTTCTGCATGAATAAATTTTGGATGCTATTTTTATTGTAATTTTTTTGCATCAATTGTCAGAATTCTTGCAAAAAGAAAAACAAATGGCGATCGTTTATTAGCCTTACACAAAACATCAAACAAAACACGTATGCCATTCTTCTTCTTCTTCCCCTCATGTAAAGTGCTTCCGATTTGAACCTGTCCGTAATGCTCCCTTCCGGAAAACATCCAAGTTAATAAATTTGTCACTACAATTACGGGCATTTTTCAGCTGTCAGATGTGGCCTTTTCAACCGAACGTTTGCCACAAAGCGAATAAGTGCTAGCACAAAATCGACTGAATCCTTCCGCAGTCCCATCGAACAAAAACGTGTCGCATCTGCATCAGTTGTTTGTAGGTCCTTGTGTGTGATCTGCTGCAATATGAAACCATCCTGGGGTTTTTTTTGTGTCATACCTCACCAACAATTCCCACTGCTCTGCACACACTCAGCCTATAAGCTTTTGCTACCGCTGAATAATCGAGTGCCATCATTCAATGCTGTGCGTGCTATGGTTGCTGCCCGTTGCATAGCAAGTGGGCTCAGACATCAGTCCGCGCGAAGCGGGGAAATGAAAGTGCGGCCGACGGTTGACGAATGGATACGTGGGAAGCGTTAAATGTGTGGTACTTTTTCAGGAAGTCGGTACTTGCGTTTTCGGCTGGTTGGAATTGGTCGCTTCCTCCGATGGCGAAAAAGGGCACGGATCGCAAGAATGCTTGATAAAATAGAGATCGTGTCTTTTACGGTGACGTGTCACTAAATCGAAGAAAGAAAAAAGGTTGGAACTAGGTGGCAGAAGAACGAACTAACAAAAGGATGGTGTTCCCGTTCTAAATGGCATTTGGGAAGGATAGAGCTCTTCGATGCGAGCGAATAAAAACCTTCCGTTAAGCCTTGGTCACACACGACGAAAAGCCGCTGAAAAGAGATATTTGAGAACTGGGTTGTAACGCTTAGTAACGCTTCTTTTATCGATCTAGTTTCGGGCATCCTGTTAGCGGAGTTAGAACAGTAACTTATTTTCAATAGAAAAATAATATTAAAATAATAAAGCAAGGAAAATTGTATAACAGTAGAAATACCAATGTTATTGATTCATAGCCTTCAGGAAGCGTTATCTTTGATATCTTCATAACGGAAGAACACTATACCCATTTTAAGACCCATTTTTTTAAGTTATCTGATTGAAACATAAACTATTTGAACAACTAAAGAGGTGTTCTTCACAGCGAAACAACACAGAGGTGTTCATGGTGGCGAAAATGTGCGAAGATGTCAATATGTATTGACTCTTCCCTGTGCTCTAATACATCACACTGGCCAAGGTGACAGGTGGCAAACATTGGAAAGGTAGCCGTGTTTTTTGCTTGCGTCACCGTTTTCCCTGATGAAAATTGCATCTCATTCCGCTCACGTACCGCACAAGCATCGAAAGGCCATCCACTTAGCATCCAGGAGGGTGTTGGGCTGTCCTCAGACGCGAATGTCTCGTACTTTGAACCACGCTGTCTGCCGTTCGTGTGCCGTCGTCGGTAGGTGCGAAGCATTATTCTTCCATTTTGAAACTCAGTTTCATGCTCGATTACGAATTATGTGTGGTTGTGTGTGGCTACGTGCCGGGGGACCCTACCAATAAGGGCAAAAGATTGGTGAGTCAGTCGAATGAATTGAATGCATGCAAAGTGGCGAGAAAACGCAGGGGGAAAAAAAACGAAGTCTTGTAAAAACGTGATAGAAACGTAAAGATAGGGACACAAACGTGCGCGAAAAAGGGGGCCAAGAAATTGACGAGTGACGACGAACCGACATCCCGAATGACCATGTTTTGTGCCTACTTTTGCTTGTAGCCAAACAGCGCAGCTAAACAGCGAACGATGATGGCATATGTGCACTGTCGTCGTCTTGGCACCGAAGTCGTGCACTTCTCGCCTGATGTTGGGACGCAACCTACTACAGGGAGGCGTTGCGTTCGCCCAGCGGACCGGCAACAGTTCGCGTACAGCTGATAATGGTATGGCTAAAGACACATAAAAATAGAAGTCACGGCCTGCGCGCGAGATACGACGCCCTGTTTGTGCAAGAGCCCATCGACATCAGCCTGTGCATGCATATCCGGTTGATAGTTTGGCGTGGCAGAGAATGAGCAACATCTTTCCGCCTGCAAAAAGGAAACGCTTACGGGTACGAGGAAAGACAGACAGGCGGTTGCTTCGGAAGCATGCGCTAATAATGTACGAAGAGCGTTGTATGGTTGTTTGAAGGACCCCAGCTCGGTTGACGCTTTGGTGCTCTCTTTCGATTGGTTCGATTGCACCTGTCATAAGGCTTCGCGACTTGTCTGCCTGCCAGCTAGCGAGGGTGGTAATGAATTTTTAATTCAAATATCGATTTCCGTCACTGGGGGATGGGGCAGAAAAAGGATGTGGTAGGTACTGCTGCATGTCGGGGAGTACCTTTAACCGCAAATGTGTGGTATGTAATGAGGCCGATGAGTAATACTATGCCTTGGCTTGGTAGGGCTGTGGTGAAAACTGAGCATCTTCGAGCTTACGACCTTGTGTCATCGATAAAATTATTTCAATGTTACTGATCAAAAGGTAACTTATGCAACGTCGGCATGGCGTCATGATCTTGTTCCACTAACATGTTATATCATAAGAAGGAAATAAGGATCAAATTTCAATTGTGATGACTATTCTCAAGTTTAAAGTATTTTACCTGTCAATTCTATTTAGTAATAGACATAATGTCAGCAGTATGAAATATGAGTCCCCTGTATTGAGAACTGACCATCCAACTATGTGGTATTAATAAATCGATTAAGTCATTAGATGTCCTGGCATAAGCATTGGCATGAAATAGCATGACCTATGTGAACAGGATGTGCCAGGTTTAATGGATTGTTCCTTTAGAAGCTTATTACTCATTACACAGGTCTTCATTAGTCTTACTTCGTCATCCTTTTTACTCGACAATCCCAACGCTACAAATTTTAAGTTTCCTAAGACAAACCCTGCTTTAGTTTTTAGTCTTCATATATTGAAGTGGCACAATTTCGATTAAATAGCGCTGAACACCACCACGCTATCAAACGCTTCATCGTTCCGTCGAAACATCAAAGATTGTAGTGACCTAGACGTGGCCAAAGAGAGAACATGACCTAGAGCTGTATAGAAATTAAATACCACCTCAGCCTGTTCTGCTTAAATATCAACCTGATCAGTTCCTCGTAGCAAGAAATTATAGAGTGCCTTTCTTGACGAGTATTATCAGTTTTCCAAAGACATTTCCGTATCATGTCCTACACGTGTGGTTTTGATAATCATACGGCCGTAGTGCCATCGCATATCATGAACGCAAAAGCAAACATGCTTGATGAGATGCTCGGGGGCATCGATGACAGGGTTGGTTGGTTGGTTCGTCCGACACTTCGGGATGATGCTGGTGCAATCCGCCCATTATTCAAGAATATCATTTTAATGGGACACTCTTAAGTGATGCTGGAACATCGGTAGGGAATAATGCGACTTGAAGGAAACGTTTCTTTCTCCTGCTGCTTCTTTTCTCCATCTTTGCTGCGATATGATTTTTATGTCCGTGAAGTACCGCCGCAAGGGTTTTAGTTGCAGTGTCACGATTCTGCTGACGGATGAGCACGCAGTTTCTTTCATCATTGTGACGACTCGGTGGTAGCCGTCTTAGAAAGAAATTAATGAAGTATCTCATCCGTCAACGTAGATGCTGGCAGGGGAAACGTTGCTCTCGCTTGGTGGATCGTGTTGATCGTTATCGGAAGGTGTAGTTACATGATCATTATCGCGCTACCAAGCATGTCCTGCTGAGCATGGCCGACAAAGCCCGTATATGGTTCCTGTGCCAAAGCCTCA
Source organism: Anopheles stephensi (assembly GCF_013141755.1). Lineage (NCBI taxonomy): Eukaryota > Metazoa > Arthropoda > Insecta > Diptera > Culicidae > Anopheles > Anopheles stephensi. Next base: position 51,160,714 of record NC_050203.1, read on the forward strand.
CCCATAGGTCGTAAAGTTTGGCTAAATCTTATCCAACCAAGGTATGTAGCATAGATTCAATTGAAACCAAAACGAATGGATTATCTCGGGTGTGGAGGGAAAGGTTCTACAACAAAGCTTGAAATTGTTCCAATTCGTTTTGAAGCAATCAGAAATTCGTCTCTTCGGAGGGCTGGTGTACTCGCGATTACGGGCCCAACAACTCGCGTTGCTCGCTCTCGGCACCGCATTAGGCACATAAATCGCTGACCAATCAATGCCCTCCCGAGCAAGTTATGCCTTCCTTCCCTTTGGACGTCCCCTGCCCGGTTCAAAGTTCAATGGTCTCGACCAAATTGCCCCTCAGGCACAGGCGCACGCTACAGTGAGGGAGGTCACAAAGGAGGCAACAACAGAAAAAAACGCGATCACCTACAAAACGGCATCATCCTTGCGCGTTCTTGCTCTCGTGGATGCTTCATTCCGCCTGTGCCAATGCCGATGTGTGTTCCGGGGTAGAATGAAGTGATCTTGACTTTATAGCCCCGGTTACGTTTCCGTTACGATGGAAGCGGGATCACTCCCGTGGGGTTTGCTGTTTCTCCCTCTCGATTCGCGCGATTCCCCCTTCGGTTGCGGGTTGGTAGCGTTTTGACTGTTGGCGGTTCAGCATTCGCGGGAAGATCATTTTCCTCCGGAACACACCATGCTCTGAGTACCAACCGGGGCCAACTGCGGCCTTTCAGTCAGAAATTCAGTCTTTCGATGTGCGATGAGCAGGGTGAAAAAAAAACACACACACTCACACAGAAACATCTCACGAAGCGGCAGTTTCTTTCTGGATGGTGCGCGTAGAAAGCGCAAAGAAAGAAAAAGGCTCGATTTCAATTTCCCGAGTTCGTGCGCTTAATAAGCTCCGGTTTCCATGATCTCTCGAGCTCTCCCATCCACCTTGGGTGCTTGTGTTGCTGTAACTGACTGCTCAATACCTGTCCCGTGCAACCCTTTTTCTCGATGCTCGTGACCGATGAGACACAGTGTGTACGAGAGCACATCTTCGTGTCGTACTGTCAAAGTTAGCAGTCTTTCACCTCGCGCTGGACCTTTTTACTCCGGGCCTGATCTAATAATCTTCTTGTTTGCCTAAGCGGAAACGACGTGTATTTCATGTCCGGGGACTCGGAACGGGAACTGCGAGACCACCTTCGGGAGAGTTGATTTATGCATCGCTAACAGTGATCCATAAATCACAACCGCCCGAGGACGGTGCGGCAGCGCGGGACAAAAACGGAACACTTTGGTTCGCTCTCCCATCCTCACCAATGTGTCCAACCATGTCACCACGTGCCCCTGAGCGACTTCTCTTCCTTTGTAACGAACCTGGACCAAAAAAATAGCATATAGCATCCCGGACGAAGACGAAACCAAAAAAGAAAAGAAAGTACCTTTGGGGCCGGTACGTAACTTTCGAACGTAGCACGAAACTAGTTCATCGTATCGTCACCTCGGATCATCATAACCTTCACAACTCTTTCGGCACCCCCTCCCCTGCTTTCGGCCGGTGTACAGTTACTCATTAAAGTTCTTTCGCCACCATGGTGATCGTGATAAACTGCAAAACAAAGCGGGAGAGAAACCCTTCTTTTTACGATTCTGACCCATCTTCCAACAGTTGGCGCATGAGAACCCGAAGTCGCGTTGCGTACTATTCGGTTGGAATTTCAATGGGTCGTAAAAATATGCCCAAGAATTGATAAGTGGGTGGGTGATGGCGAAGAGGTGCCAGCAACACAAACTAGGTGACGGCGAGCGGTGTAGTGTTTCGGAGCATGGTTCGATAATTTTTGTGACCCTTATACCGGTACTGTATCGGTTAAAGGGTTTGTAGTTGGGAAGCTTTTGGGGATTTCTATACGATGGTATGATTTATTGACAATTGTTTGCAATCGGGATCTAAGATAGAGGGAAAGCTTTATTGTGTTTGCATACTGATCAGTATCACCACACAACGGAAAGTGTTGGATTATCGTTAATCTTGGAGAGTGCGGTTCATAGTACGACATGAATAGAGTAGAACACTATAATCGTTCATTGTGTGTGAACCAACCATACCAGATGCTATTCAATATTTATGTAGTTTAGATGAGCAAACAGAGATTAAAGTAGCATCACAAGAGACATTTATTGATCTGTAATTAATAGGTAATAGCTTCCCGTAAGTCGTTTATTGTGTCCTCGAGGGCAATGCAACTACCGATTTGAAGTCATATTTTATGCGATTCTTCCACAGTCTTCCATCCCGTTCGACTGGTGAGGTGGTCTAACGCTTAACGCACAGTGTTATCGAAAAATCATGCTTCGTAATTGCATTGGTAGCTACTGAATTATGATCGCCTTGTCGAAGCTATACGAGGTGCCATGGTGTTGCTGGTCGGCTTCTCTTTCTGAGTTTTTTTTTGTTCGTGCCAACCTTCTGCCGTTGTGAAACAACCCGCGCCCAAGAGTTTCTCGGTCCAGTGAAATAGAAACGAAACAGCTCGCGCCCGTCCGTTCGCTTGGTTAGGGTTGTCTGTTTTCGCATGCTACTACTGCCTAGGCCGAGTCGCGTCGGGATTGTTAAAACATCTTTCCTATTTCGCTCCTTCCGGCGTTGATTGTTCGGAAAGCAGGTTTTTCGTTTTTCGGACGGTTTATGCTGGTGCTTTCTTTCCCCCTACGTTTCGTTCTTTCTTTTCCAACCATTTCGGGGCCGCAGACTGGGCGATGCTAGACGATAATTAGCCACCAATAAGGTGGGAGTGTACGTAACTAACAACGATACATGTATGGTAGAAGCGCGTCCCTACGGGTAGTTCGTCGACTGTTAAAAAGCTTCTTTTTTTTCGCTTGTCTGCCATGTTTCCTGTGGTGCTGTGTGGTTGAAGTTTTTCTGTGAGGTGATTGGTTTGGGTAGGAGTTTTGTTGAAGTGTTTGATGAACGGGCTATTTTCGCATTTCTGCGAGTAATCGAGCAGCCTGTATCGTTTAACTACTTTCGACAGTTTTACATTTCTTTGTGACATGTAATTAATGTATGCTTTTTTTTTATTTCCAGGTACGCTATTTGTTGGACACATCCCAAACTGTGTTTTATGTAAGATACGTGCTTTGATATAATTATGTTCTATGAGGATGGAATTTACTATCAATAGGTAGCGGAATTTGCGCCATGCTCAATGATGTCTGGTTCTGCATGTGTAGGAATTGCAAATCGTATAATCCGATTATACATTGATGCCGAGCTCTCTGTAATGAAACAATCAGAACCGGAGGGCTGAGATCGCCAAACCCAGCAGCACGATAAGTAAATCAAGTGCAATCAAAGTCGATTGAACGTCATTAACATAATCGTCGAATTGCATTCCGCTTGTGTGAGTGAGTGCTGATTTATGTTTCCTCCTATTTGAGAGGATGCCGGAGAATGGTTCATCCACATCCAGAACTAATCTAATATTCCGATGTGCACCTTTCTCCTGCGGGTTAATAAATCTTATTTTCATTGCACTCATATAAAAGTGTCAAAGTGTCTCGTATGAAAAAGACGAAAGGAAGAACATTTTAAAGCTAAACTCGTTAACATATCTCCTCGAGGTGCAATGCTGGATTACGAAAATAAGAGTAGAAGGAACTATCCTTCTTATTCTCGATCCGCGTGTGATGCGTTAAAACGGGTGTGCAAATGACAAATTGTGGGTATAATTACATGATGGAACTATTTTTAGGCAACAAAGTCAAGTGCAGTGCTGGGATCTAAGAAGGCATCGTTACCCCAACATTGCCTAGACATGGAGGATGTGTTCTATTTTTAATTGCTGACGAAAGCAAAAGAATGAGGTTTACTGAAACTCCAAGTAAATAGGCAAGCATGATTGATAAGTGCTTTGAATATGGTTGCAGTGGGTATTTGAAAATGTAGAGTAGGAAAGCGAAGGGCTATTTTATAATTATGAAAGCATTTTACTGTTTAATTATACACATAGTTCTCTTTAATAGAAGTTTGCAAGGTATTATCGGCTATCGAATGCTGTTTGGACCATCTTCCCGTGCTACAGTGGGTATTTACGATGACAAATTCGGAAATATATAATTTGTTTATGCAATATGAACGGTCTCGCCGTATTGCAGCTTCTTGTTCTTCTTCTTCTTCTTCTTCCCTGGCACTACAACCTCGAGAGGTCTAGGCCTGCCATTTCTGGCTTTCTGTGACTTAATTTCATCCGTAGCAAAGTAGTCAGCCCTGCGTACGGGAACTTAACTCTTGTTCTTAACGGACATAAAAGTTTGTATTTTTAAAAGTTTCACAAATGAAATAAAGTCTTTTAAAATTTCCTACAAATCATTTTCTTCTTATTCCTTGGCATTTGTAGAAATGGAAGGCCGAGACTTTTAGTTAGGTTTTAGTGGACATAGTGGACAATACAGTGCATAAAACAACATTACAGTAACAGATTTTTAGAAAATAAATAAAAAATATTTATATTTTTTATATGTATAACGTTCAATGAAGTGAACTGACCAGTCCTCTTTTGTTTCTTTTTTTTTGTCTTTTTTTGGACCAGACAAAACCAGTCCTCTTTTGTTTCTTCATATTTTCCACACATTTTTAAAATAAAACGATGGGTGCAAAATTTTCCTTATACAATCATTTTACAAATAGCGATACGATCAATTTTTGAGATATAAACTAGTTTTTGAATAATTTCTAGAAAGCGGCAACTTTTAAATGTCTTTTATCATGATAAATATGTTTTTGAAGCATTTTGACATTTTGATCATAATTAGTTTTTTTTGTTAAACGATTTTTAATGTGTCGATTTGGTTCAGTTAATTTCTTCACCAAGAAGTAGTAAACCAATTATACTTCAGCGTATGCTCCTATTAGCAAAAAGCTCCTTAGGGCCACTTTATGTCAAATTTTAATACCTTATACAGCTTTCGTATCTCAAATTTTCTTTCTGCGATGCTACTTTACATTAAGCTGGGTTTCGAGGTCCTTCTAGCTCAAAGTGGATTTTTTTTAAATTTCAATGCGCTAAATTCCCGATGTGCGTACACATGACAGACTATTCAACTACGGGTAAACTAAGTCAAGGAAGGCAGTAAAGGCAAGCCAAGAACTCTTCAGATATTTCCAGTATCCTGCAGGGGGCAAAAAGAATAAGTGTCCATAATGCGATCTCTAAATCAGCAATATGAGATATCAATAAAATACAATTATTAGATTTTTTTATTCATTGTGTTAACGCTGGCCGCAAAACTCACACAATTATTATTTATTTATAACTTAAGTTTGACGATTTATGTCGTATCCAAATAGTTTTTTTTTTTTATTTTTATTATTAGATAAAGTTATTTTACTAACTCAATGGTCAATTTGATTGAAACTAATTTTTTTTTACCTATTTGCCGAAGTTTTCCATAAACTTATCATTAAACCTGGCGCAAAGAGCATAGAGAAGCATAAAGGGAGCGCTACCCCTTATGGAATGAGGTGCAAAAGTGTTCGCTTATGAGAGACGCCCGAATTTCGATTTAAACAAAAACAGCGAAGGACAATTTTGTAGCTAATGATTACGCATCTTAGAATGGGTTTCTTCCCTGTACCCGGCGCGAGTTCACTGAACCGTAGCTAATCGAAACCGGCGTCCGATGCCATGTACGTGATGCCCATGGGTAGATAGAGGTGTTTACGCCAAAGATACGCCTCGTTACGCTTCGTACACCGCTAACACTGACGCCTCCGGATAGCGGCAAGTTGTGCCGGGAGGAACAACGTCGCGACCCACAGCGCCCCCATCTGGAGACTGGAGAAATCCGCACGTGGGTGGATGTTCCAGCTCTGCATGTTTGGGTGTGTGTGTTTATTGCGGTTTTCGGACCAAGTTTTGTTGTGTTTTCTCACGCGAAAGTGATCCAATGACCGGATCCATACCCGGTCGAGAACTGGATTGCCTTTTTTGGAGCGTCGCTCTATGTCCTTTGCGTTGGTGGAAAGGGGAAAACGGGCCCGGGGTTCGGTAGGAAGGACGCGTTTGGTTGCGCTTTCTGGATGGGTAGTTTTGCAGGTCTCGGCGGGCTTTTAAAAGTGGGTCAAAACACCGGCCACTGGGTACCGGTGGGTTTTCGTGCGGAGGTTCCATGAGCTGGCTCGAAGCGTGAGTTCATTCATTCGCATCGTAGACAGTAAGGCAGTGGAAGATGTTTGTGATAGGATGGATAAGATGGCGAGTACCCCAATATATTATTAAGGTCGTTGTTTATGGGCGTACAGATAGGGCAGGAAGCTAAGCTTGTTTATACCAGTGAGCAGTGCATATAGACCTATAGTTGATAAAGGTACGGATATGTTCATCACATTGTGGATATGGATATAAAAAATGGACACTTAATGTTAATACTTTGTAGTGCATTTATAATACTTGTCTTCATATGGAATTTTTTATCTGAAAAAGTGTTATAATGCTCATACTTAAAGTTCAACTCACATATCTTGCATGTGCAAAATCCGCCAGTAAACCAGGCACCTGGCATTGCGTTTTTCCCAGCGCTTACACTACGTCTGTACCACATGCAATGCACAGTAGTAAACACACTGCCAAAAATGCTTTGTTTAGAACTTTATTAGTTTCCCTTTCCTACGGTGGCACTTGTGTGGGGAAATTTTTGTTTCTCCTGCGAATTTCCCTCAAAATGAACACATTTATGTTGGTTGCGTGTGGTTTGGGAATTACTTCCCTCGGTAAAGCCCAACCGCTTTCTCGAGCTGAGGGACGAAAAAGAGTGTACTAAACAGCGTGGTACCATTTATTTGAACGTTAATTTTGTTGCCTCGCTAAACATGATAAAACACACTGCATAACTTGTTTGGAATTGAACGACGGAGCAGGAGAAGGCAAAGGTTCACAGATCGTTGTACGTAATCGGTCTCGAAAGATAGACTCGACGTGTGGCGCTGGAGAGACGCTGTTCGGGGAGAAACTTTTACGTTTCGTGGTTCTTGGTTGTTTGGCTTCTCGTGGTCCTGTGAGGAGCCATTCGCGAGACGATGCGCGAGGAAGCGGAGTTTATCTTAGCTTCGCTCGTCGCAAGTACACTATCCCTGGAGAGATTCCTGGACTTTCGGAGAAATTGGTGTGCTGCGGAAGTGTATTTTCGTGATTTTATTCGTTGTTTGCTGGTGTCTTCATTAGCATTTCCGGCAGGAATGTGTGTTTGTGCAGGGGGAAAACTTGCCCAAAGGAAAGAGGAAGCATCCTCGCTGGGGAGCAACTCCTCATCAATTGTTAAACTTTCAGAATTTTCCTCCGCTTGTGATTATGTTTGTTTGAGTTCTTCATCGTGTACAGTTTTGATTAAATATGTATTACATGAGATATTTTCACTTATTCTCGCATCGAAGTGCTGCTGATGTTGTGTATTATCCAGAGGTAACTTCACCTGCTTATGTACATCAAGCTAGTTGATTGTTTGATATGATAACAAAATGAAATATTCAAATGTGCAGGTACAAATTGATGAGCAAAACTGTGTGCACAAGCGGTGGGTTGAATTAATGAGCTTTTAAGTGAACGATCATGACATGATTTTTCTGACGTGCCGCCAAAGCTCAGCATGATCATTTTGCCGCACCATCGTTTCGTGGAAGGCATATGCATATGCGAACGTTTCGTCGCCATTGTGTTACCCTGGGAAGTCGATCGTCGCAAATTCCCAGGGCTTCTCACAGGTTGTGCCCACCAGCGCGCCTCAAAGATTTATGGAGCAAGAGTGCAAGCATGTTGTTACAGCGAGCGAACGCAGGCACAGGAGCGCTCGTTTTGGATAACGCAGCATCGAAGTGATTGAAGCGTGTCGGCGAGAACTTCTTGGTGGGCACCACGCACACACACCACAATGAAGCAATAAAGCTATTCATGAGCTGAAATTAGCACCTTTTCGGCCGGCCGGGAAGTTGGCGTTTTGTTGTGGAAGCTTGCGAGCAACATAAATTCACTCTTTGGCGCCCAACACGGGCTTGGCGGCGGTGCACACATGCGCGGGTTCGTGTGTGGAAAGATAGAGTGCAGAAGGGTCGTAAAACAATTTTATAGATCAGAGGGCACACTCTGCTGATTTGATGATTTAATCATCGGCACGTGGCTGGTGTGCAAATGATTAAATCAATCGGGATATAATTTATAGTCTTTTTTAACAAATGCTTTTAAACATTTGTTTTGAACGATTGTAATTGAAAAATACTTTTTAAACAATTAAGAGATCGCTAAAGTGTATTCTGGAACAATCTGCATGAAACTAAAATCGATCGATGAATAAGACTAGACAGTTCCGCCTAGCGTGCAATGCTGCAAACAGCTGTGCTAAGAAAACACGCAGAAAGGAAACCAGACAGACGCTATTGAGCGTCTGCAATAGCTTGAGATGAGGTAGAAGAGTTAAGTTCCACAACAGCTGTATCCACCAAGAATGCACCGAACGAATGAAGCAGCTAAATAGATACTTTAAAAAGAGAGGAAAGGTAGAAAAACAGGAAAAACCAACTCATGTTTCGTGCAATACGAAGCACATAGAAACTCTCAACCTTCCTCTTCGGCAGTGAATTAGAAGAGCTTATTAACCATTTCTTTCGTGATGGTCGATTGAACACTCTTCTTCAACGGCAGCAGTACGTACTTTCAAGGCTTTCAGCTGCGGTTGTTGTACTACTCTGCCGTTGGCAATTGTTTTGACAGCAATGGGAAGCGTAACTGTTTTCAGCACAATGGTGTGATCATTAATTCTTGCTGGCCCGATGTGCACCACCTCCTCCTGCTTGATAGACCCTAAGACCCTAGTGCGTGAAGCTTAATGGTTCTAATTAGCAGAATTCTGAGCGAAGTATTGACAATAGTATGCGAGCGTATGCGTGTCACGCGTACTGCTCTGCCACATTTGGCAAGCCGTTTAATTGAAATAAACAAATTTACATACGGCTAATAGCATTATAATTGAAATTGATTAAATATTCATCTGCATCTCAGTGTTGGTGGTCGATTCTAGGCAGCCGAAGCCACATTTGACACTATACCCATAAGAAGTAACTTGTCTTTTGTACAACTCTTGTAGCTTTGCATACCGGAAAAGTGAAAAGGAAATCATAAACATTATATGCGGTCTAATCACAGTCAACGAACCTCTCTCTCGCCTTCCCATATGCAGGACTGACATGACTATCCAGCTACGTGTAAATTCAAATCACATCAAAGCCAGAAATGGCAGGCTAGGTCAGAACCTTTCGGAGTTCTAGTCCTTTGAAATCGTCTAAACCCTCACCTGTTTGGGGTCAAAAGTCAGCACCGGCAACTACATTGATGTTGAGTTAAGTGAAAGGGTACTGCCTGCTAACCAGTCGTAATACAGCCTGAGCAAACTTCTCTTCTCAAAATACCTGGCGCTACAGACGAAGCGGAGACTGCATAGAACATTTATAGTCTCTGAGGCATGGATCCTGTCTCCTCTCTCAAGGATCCTCTGAGCCCCTTTTGAGAGTAATATACCGCCATGTGTGTGGACGGACAAGGGAAGGAGTCGTTAAAATGACGAGCTCCATGAACTGAACGATGAGGTTACCATCGAGCAGCGAATTAGACTCGCCAGAGTCAGGCCTGAGCGGTAGGAGCAGACCAAGGCTGCGAAACGGTTTTAGTACCTGATGAGTAAAGTCCGGATGGGATTCGATACCATGTCCTGCCGTAAGAAGACAGAAGCCGCTATCTATCTCTTCTGCCACCAGACCATTCTAGTTAAGACATTTCAGTTATCCAAAGCTATAGGATGGACATCTTAGTTAGAGAAGGTGGGATTAGTTAGGAACGCAATAAATATTTCGAAGATAAATGATTTTTTGTTATAATTTATGACCACAGTGATCATAGTGTAAGAAACAGAGAAATAATACTAATCAAATGTTATGATCCTCTGCTGGCTTAACGTTTAATTCATCGACACCCCTCGGAGTTGAATGTTGTTGTCTTACGATGCATTCTTTATATCTTCCAGCTTTGATGGAGTTCAGATTATAGATATTTAGAGAAAATGAGGGTTTTTTTTATATCCGTTGCGTGTGTATGTTTCTTTTTTTTATCAAATACGAGCAGAAACCCCGAAATTGAGGTAAATTGAATGATTACTCATCGTTATTACGAAGAGGGGACGAACAAAAATTGTTTGCTGATAGAAAGGGAGCATACAGTTCGAATGAAAATGGATAGGTCCAGCTCCCCGTCAGAATGACCTAACGTAACTCCTCCGGTTCTAAGCTCCGGTTAAAATAATTGGTATATTTATTGTATTGCCACTGCGGTGGGCGGTGAACAATGAACCTAAAACACAACCGGGGTGGTTCATTTAGTCGAATGGTGTGCTGTACGAAACCAGTTCGAACTCCTTTGCCCTTTCGAAGGTCACAAACACCGAAGTGGGAGGATGTGAAGCGGAGTGTCCTGGGTAGTGCGCGCCGGAAGGACATCGAAGGACATTAACGCGGCCGAGCGCCGAGATAATAGGGAGGACGCAATCAATGAGCTTCTCGCGCCCGTCTGCGGGGAAGCCGTTCGTATGCCAGGGTCAGCAAGTTACGCATAAATGCGAGCGGAGTGCTGCCTGCGTGTGGAGTAAAGTTGAATTATGTGATGGGTTCAAGTGTATGTCAATTCGTTATCCCCGACGGGTGGGTGGGATGCCGCATGCCCTTCCAACAAAGACAATCGAACACAATTCGTTGCACAATTTGTGGTGCGATAATTTTGCATTTGCAATTTGCATCTTAAGCCATCCTTTAGACTGCTGTCGAACAGCACTAGTGTTCTAAGCGCTAGAATGTATGTACATCAAACGTACAACATTGTGTGTGCGTGCAGCTTGCTTGATAAACAAACGGTCGGGAATATAGACCGACAGCCAGCACCCGGAGCGAAGTCAGTTGGATGGCTAGTGGCGAACCCAATGTCGAACCTTCATAATAATACCACATGGTGTATAGAGTTCGCCGTGCATGATGCAACGGCGCTGTGCGATGCCAGACGACGATACACACAAGGAAGTTTCATTGAATGGCGCCAGTCGCAGTAAAGGGCCACGGGAAATGGATGGCCTTAGTGGAAAGTTGGTTGCCCAACGGTTGGTTGCTGTTATGAAATGTGTTTGATTAGAATGGGCCAGGCACACACACACACACACACGCACACCGATCCGTTGTTTCTAGCGATCGATTCAATGAGTGATAATGCTATTAGCGATGGATTATTGTGTGTTAAGCAGAATTTAAAACATTTTAATCGTCACGTTAGATTGAAGTCTACTCACGGTTGTTTACGTACAGACGGCTCTTTGAGAGAGTGATGCCCTACGTTATGCAACATTTCACACACATCCTGGACAACCTGAAGCCTGTTCATTACAAAGTTACCAAGAGTATGCAACGATTTAATAAAAAAAGCAAATCCAGCCTGAGGGCATCAAAAGTAATCTAAATTCCACCACATCATCTCCCGAGCGGCGGACCGGTTCCGGATGTGGAATACTGTTCGTTTTTTTTTCTTTCATCCTGTTTGAAGTTGCTAGCGTTCATCGGGTTTGTTTTTGCGTTCCCCTACTCAAGCGAGCTGTTTTTTAAGACTTAAAAAAACCAGGCTCCGACATAAAAGTAGTAGCTGTCAGGTTGCGCTGTTGTGTGCAGAGTTTTGTTTTCTTTTGCTTACATTTTGACATCTGAATAAAGGATGGTAAATGCATGTGGCATTTTGCTGGTGGTTTTTTTGTTTTTGGTGTGTATTGCCTACAGAACCAGAGCAAAAAGACGCAAAAGAACTCGTATTTGTTGTTTGCGGATGTGGAATCTAATATAATGGCGGGGAGGTTTTCTCTTTCTCTCCAGAAACCACTAGGAAGGAAATGGGTAAAAGCACCAGATTCCGACTGCACAAAGCGGTACCGTAGCTTACGGTAGCATTACGGTACGAACCAACTTCATCGAGGCAGACTGACGAATGACCACGTCAAGCGACTTCATTAGCATAACGCTACCGGGCGCCATATGTTCGTACGAGTGGTTTCTTTTTCACTGTGCAACACTACTTCAGTTCTCTCTCTCGCTTTTGTCCGCTGGACAGGTTTTCGGGGGTAGTGCAGAGTCACACTCGCACTATCGCGCTGGAATTAGTTTTCCCGTAGTTCAAGGGCGACTCGCGAACACTTTCTCTAACGCGTACGAATCGACCTTCCCAAACCACCTGCTGTTATTTAATCCACAGACAGCAGGTTTTTGCATGCGCCAATCCGACCAGGTTTGGCACCAACAACGTCGTGGTGTGAGTAGCAGATCGTGGTGGAGTGAACCCTTGCGGGCAAATTGAAGTAAGGCTTGAGAAAACGAGTTGCTGCTGCTACTGCTGCTGCTGCTGCTGCTGCCGGAGTTTTCGTATGCCTGCAGAGGCCACTTTCGTGTGTCACCTTATATGTGTGTAAAAAATAAATACGCAAACATAAACATAAATTAACTCTCGGACATCCAGGTGAGGTGGAGACGGTGAGTGGCGTGCTCCAAAAGGAGTCGGGTTGTGTACATTTTGGCTCACATTGGCCTGTGAGTGCCGTTGAAGAATGCTTAAAGCCTTTAAAATGTGCGAGTCGAAATTGATTTGACCAACCACACTAGCACGTTGAGAAGGCGCTTTTTGGAGGTGCGAATGATCGTTCGGTTCCAGCTTCAAGGTTTGATGGGTGTGCGAGAGAGCAAAAGTAAAGCAAAAAGGGTAGGTTCTGCTTTTTAAATGTGAGAAGACATAAAAGCGTAGATTCGTTAACGAAACTCTCATAACCGGGCGAGGCACATTAATTCATTGATATAAAATATTGAAAGTGTTAATACGCCTTCTCACTTTTCTACTCCCTTTGCTGCAATATGTCCAACCCATCGTAAAACCAACCCCCGTACTCAAAATCGCACCGCTCTCTCGTCCGCTAACCGGTCGTTTCAGATTTTAATTTATGCACGCATCGTACTGTTATAAATTATTTTTGACGAGCACGCCACACACACACACTGCCTTTGCCCGGCCGGTGGAGAATCGAGTTTTTGTAGGTTGATGGTTTCAGGGCAGAGCTGTGCGTTCAAGGTAGGGGTTATTCGCGCTTTTGCTTTTCTTTCGCTTTTCCGCACAAACACACACACACGGGTAGACACATGGGCATGTGGAAGCACATGGAAGCTTGTGCATCACGTGTTGGTGATTAAAATGGGTCACAATTTAGAGTGGTGAGTAGTTTCGGAGCGTGGAACGACCGACCCGTTACACACATTTATTGTGCATCCTTCGGATGTAGCGTGCACTTTCACTTTCATTCAAAACTTTTTGCTTTGTGTGTTCTTGCTGGAGACCGTTTGCGTCACGTTGACGTCCGGGGCTTTTTTCCCTCGTCGGGAAGGTTTCGTAAACTACAATTTTGGGGAGCTTACATTAGCGACATCGGAAGAGGAAAAGTAATTCGCACTGGATGGTTTTGCGTTGGTCACGTTTCTCTACTTTCGGAGTGGTTTCGGAGGACAACAGCTATAGCGCGCGCCAGCAGATAAGAGAAATGGAACGTCCCAAAAAGTTGCCATTTCTTCTTCCGCATGTCCCGTGTTTCGTCGCTATATCGTGTGGTTCAATTTCAAGCTGCTACGATACGATGGTAGCTACATGTTGTGGTGAGTCTGCGGTCGTTCTGGGTAGCAGAACACCCACTGCTGGAAGCTTTCTTCTCGGTAGAAAACTTGCTAAAAGCAGAGCAATTTAGAACGTAACTGGTTGTGTGGGGGCAGTGATGGGGAAGAAACAGTTGAAGAATGCTGTAAGAAATGCAGAGACTCGTCTGTAGTACATGTACTCTTCAGTTCGAAGAAGATGAAGTCCTGGAGAAGACCGTGTTCCGCGTTCCTGAGGAATTTTATTCTGTTTCATTGCAGTCTTCGAAGTATATCGGTGCTGCTTGCCGTTTAGCACTACATCGTGAGAATTCTTCTCGCATTTTCACGAAAAAGACTAAATTTTCTTGATGAACATGTAAATGTATCGGCATGTTGAAGGGCATAACTTCACTGGTTTGGAGTATAATGTCTTTTTCAGGAATCACTTTTCATAGTCGATACAATGTATAAAAGCTCTTATCGCATCGCGTTAGTCGGCAAAGTCTCCAAGCCAACAGATGGCTTGGGTAAAAATTGTATACCTTCAGGCGCTCGCTAACCATGACACAACCCGAGCCAGCAAAAATCGTTATAAAAGTAGGGAAATATGCGCGCAAGAGTTCGACGAAGAGTTTGTGTAACCCTAGGCAATAACATGCCGGTGGCGTATGACACTCAGCTGTCGGGTAGGTGAAAGTCAATTTTCGCGACGGATCGGTACCATCGCTCGACGTTAAGATATGCGTCGGGGAATTGGCAGCTAATTTGCAAATAGCTTTCAAACCCATCTAGGCCTGCGGTGATAAAACCTATCGTGCTCCGTTAATGGATTTATCTTTAATGAATGCTTTTAAATTATTCGCTGGTTTCGTGAAGTCAGTGGAGGTTGTTTAACATAAGCGCAAAACAACAAATTTACTTTTATTGCACATTTATAAATACGTAGAAATTAATCTCTCTTTCGACTTTCAATATCTCTTTTACCTTTTTTAAACTAATCATGGTTCACCAAAACTTGTTATTCAATTTACTTTTCTTACCACTCAGATACAATGGAATCTAGCTGTTTTTTTGTAGCACATCTCCTCGAGCAATAGATTTCTATCGGTGGAGTGTCCTAGAAAATGGTGTACAGTTCCACGAAAGCTTTTACACTGTTTTCCACTCTCTTGAAGTACTCTTTTTTTGCTGTCCTGATGCTATGTAGATAGCTTTATTTACGATGCCATCGCCAGAAAGCATCCTGCCTGTAGTTGCCGCTTCCTATTGCGCTTTCCCTTCGTTTTGTGTAGCCTCGTACAGCAGCCATTACATTGGCTAGAGATGCACTTGTCAGTAGCAAAGTGGAGGAAGAAGTGCATTGTCGCGTTTGCGGTTAAAACGTAACGACATTACTCTTCACTCCCGCAACAAACAAAGTATCGCCAATTGGGCCAGAAGAGAGAAGTGTAAAGTTTTCACTAGCGTTCGTGATCAGCCATCAGAAATATAAACCACTTTTGTACGGTAGCATTCACCAAGAAGGAGGGCAGGAGGTCTCCTTACCCCAGCCTCTAGACCCGGAGTATCGTTAAATTTTTTATTTGATTTTACTCGTGTACAGAGTTTTGCGCTGGTCGCTAGGCGAATTGCCTTTCTGCAAACGCTGCTGGGTTTGTGTGGTGTGCGGTGCGGTTTATTGCGAAGTTTTGTTTTTCAACTACGGAACATCTCTATTCTCACACACCAGAAGACGACACACAGTAAAAAGTAGTGACATTCGGTGTCCGAATGTGACCGCAAAAACCGAAGGTAGTAAAAAGGAAATTTACCACCATCGACGTGGTGTGTAAAAAAGGGCTATTAATTTGAAGTTCCTTTTTTTCTCTCTCTTTCTCCCCCCCAAGTTATTTATTCTGAGAACAGGCAAGTTTTGTTGGTAGTGAACGTTTGCGGTAGCTAATGGTGTCCGTCCTGCGCTGGGAAGCTTTACATAGCAACGCTTCACTTCGTGCCTATACTTTATAAACGAATGTAATACAAAGTTTTGCAATATTCAGTTGAAGGTTCACCTTCACTGGTTCGTTTGGTGACCTCAAGCAAGATACTTGAACCGCTTTGCTTGTTCAAGCAGCCGGCTGGAAGCGAACACCGACCGGCAAAATCTGTACCGTGGTCCGGAATGACGGAGAGATTTTAATTTTAATTATACATGATCCTTATGGATGACTTCTGGCGGAAAGTTGGTTGAAAAAAAGATGAACTTTTTTTCGTTCGTAAGCTCTCGTGGTTTCTGAGGACAATCTCGCCTACACAGGTGTTTTGTATTGCTATTTTGGTCACACGCTTTATTATAGGTACAGATTGTGATAAAAGTTTGAAAAAAAATCAGCGATAGCAGTTATAATTACTTTATATATTTCATTTTATAAAAAATCCTTGACACATGTCTGACCCACATCGGTGACATGAGCCTACCCTGTCAAGGAAGCTAAAAAACAACCAAAGCAAACGATTTTTCGAGCACCTGCTCGAATTGAAGCATTTGAGTTAGCTCGCTTAAATGCTTAAAACTTAAATGCTTTTGACGGTGGTTAGTTTTGCTTGTCGGTTTGTATAGGAGAGCTAGCAGCATTTTAGCTCCAAAATCATCGAAACACATACTAAAAAAATAGGTTAAGTTCATCATAAACCTCCGCGCATTTTTAAAACTTTTAATGGTTAATCAATGAAAATTGTAAATTTCAACATAGTTTTGGTTAGAGACACACTATCAGTTTTAGTGTCATCTTCCCAGTCGGCATAGTTGCTTTGTAATACAATTTAAATTTAATTTTCATAGCTCACCCGACCAGCGCAAATGCAATCATTTCAAAAAGTGCAACATTTTCACTCCAATTACAGTCCGATTCACCTTCGTCGCGACTGCTTCCGGGGAACCGTTTCCTTCTGGCGGAAAGCACATTGGATTGTTGTGCTTTTCTTCCTTCCGGCTGGGGCTTCTGGGTTGCAAGAAGACCAGCAGCCGGTAACGGCGTCGTCTAGCGCCGCTGGGTTGAAAAAGTGTGAAGAGAAAACGCAGACACACCGGCGCGGTACTGGAATGGATAGCAATTTGTGCTAAATAAATTATACGGCAAACAAAGTCCTTCTGGCTGGCTGGCTGGCGGGTGGTTAAGGTGTACATATTTTTTTGCTAGGTTTTTATTTAGAATGGCACGGATGGTTTTGTCCGGGATGGAAGCTTATGTATGGAAGAGTGACACCAGCAAAAAAAAGACCATTCGAGAAAGGTAGAATACTCCATCAAATGGTAGCTTATTTAAGGTTTCCCAACAAGCATAGAGCGAGGTGTACTAAGGTCTCGATGGAAAAATGTGTCCTCGACTGCAACGTTTTGTTCTTTTTTCGTGGTTTTGTTTGATAAGCTCCGGGTCCGGGGATTGGTGCTCTTACGAGACCGTAACATTGGCCACACGGGGACTATTTGAAGCTTTTGATCCTGCCCAACTGGTGGTGGTGTGGCTTAGCGTGATGCGAAAAGAGCAAACCGATACTCTTAATTCTTCCCGTGCCTTCTGACGATATGCTTGCGGAGGATTCAACTGGCCGGGAATGGAGCCAGTTTCGTTGGTCGGTTTCGCAACATAAAGTGTGAAATTTAATCTACATTGTTTCGATAAGGATCGTATATTTGCCTGTGGACTCGTGTGAATATCGTGTGCCTGGTTGTTCTTCATCAGTAACACCACGAGCAGGGGGCGAACAAAATAAAGCAATTGTGCACACCTCATCCGGTGTACGCCATCGCCACTAAAATCATTCCGAATTTTTACGGTCGAGAAGTGAGAATCGGTCGAGAGAGTGAGCATTTTTGTGCCCGGGCAGAAGGATTATCTTCGGTTAGCTAGCCGGCTATATCGAGTGGTAGTGTGTGTCTCGATGAAGATACTCCACCTCCGTGCCAATCGGACAACGGGTGAAATAGAATTACGAGTGCAATGTTTCTGCCGAATGGTAGGTCCTGTACATGGAAGCTTTTCCCAGCCCACCACCTTGGCCCGTTCATTTTCTCGTTAGTGAGAAATGGAAGAAAATTGAGTAAAACGAGATCACCATTACCGGGATATTATTGTTCGCAGGATAGAAATGCTCGTTTTGGTGGGTGGATTTCCTTTTTTCGGTAGGATGTGCCGCTTAGCACACAACAGCACAGCTTGTTTTGGAAGACAGAACATCTCTTGCTGTGAGTCCTGGTGTCTTTTTTACAGTTTCATGTTTTGCAAACAGCAGTCGAATGGTTTTCCTGGAAGCAGCGAAAGCTTATTGATCAACAGAGTTAATGGGATGCTACGCAGCAACAATGGAAAGCAATGGA
The DNA here is from genome assembly GCF_013141755.1 of Anopheles stephensi. Classification (NCBI taxonomy): domain Eukaryota; kingdom Metazoa; phylum Arthropoda; class Insecta; order Diptera; family Culicidae; genus Anopheles; species Anopheles stephensi. Next base: position 51,178,794 of record NC_050203.1, read on the forward strand.
AAGCAACATAATTTGATTTACTTGAACCGGGGCTATTGTTTTCCTGTTTCTCGTTTTGAACGAATAACCCTTCCAGGTGTAAACTTTCTAAGAAAAAGCATTAATTATTTATGTATTTCTTTCTTTCAGGTAATTTGATGCATGGATGATCTTACACTTGGAATGCTTCACTGTGTAAGTGATAATATAGTTAAAGTTCGCTTGTGGCGAAACATTTATACATCTTTATGGGTCATTAACGCTATTTGTCAGGTTGAAATATTTTATTTTGCTGTTTAAAATTCCTAAATTTAGTTTTTAGACTTTTGATCATGAAGTTTTACCTTATATTAGCTAGTATTTCTGATGTTTAATTTATAATAGATTTATAAGGTTGCCTTTTTCGTTTTATGGTCGCTACATTCGCTTTACGGTCGAAGCCTGCTCTATAAGTCATCAAATGCTACTTAAGGTAGTTTTAAAGGATGGAGACCGGCGTTGTTCAACCCAATATCCCTTTTTTCGGTTCAACGTAACAATGAAGTCACTCAATCCCTTTTTGAGACTACCATGTTAACTTTGTCGGCCTAAACCAAGCCTTCTCTATATATATGTCGTCGGCCCATCCCGTGTAGGTTGTCTGGTGCTATTCTCATTACATGACCTTCTGGCTTACTAGACTTATTGATATCACATAGTACCGCGGCCCAGATGGGATTTGAACCCCGGTCCTGCTGCTGACGCATCTACTACCCGGACCGCCAATCCTTTAGAACCTGGCGAGTATTATTTGCTGTACAATTGTAATTCGGCTTAAAAGTACACGGGTAAGGGGAATAGGTCAGTTTTAGACAGAGTGTATGGCTCAGAGGCTAGTATGAGGACTGGTGCTATATATATTCTATACAGTACCCGTTTCCTCCATCGTGGGCAGGTGTTTTGGATAGTGAAGTTACCCAGGCTTTAAGATGACCGATTGGCATACATCACCCTTTCTCGTAACTTAACATGTAGGTTGTAGTCGTCACTGAATTTTAACTCCATATAATTTGGGCTGATCCAGTATTCACGCGGCAGAATCGGAGAACACATCATATCGAGATCGCATTCCCATACGCAGAACTGACTACCTAGCTACGGGTAAAATCAAGTCGCAGGAAGCTAGAAATGACAAACCGAGACCTTTCGAGATTGTAGAGCCAAAGCAGAGGAAGAAGAGTAGTTGAAGTTTTGGACGACTTCGAAGATGCGATGAACTATGCGGACAACTCCTTGTTTCATCAAAGGTCTCTAATATCAGCCCTGGCTTCATTGATACTATATTATGTCCTTTGTTAGAATGTCAGTCCTGTGTATAAAGAGACGATCCTGATGGTATTTGATATCAGGTCTTGTCGTGTAAAAATCCGCTGTCGATATTTCCGGGACACCAGACTGACCTTTGTTCTTTACGTCTATTTATAAATATTGTAACATTCAATAATTCGATTATCATCAAATCCATATCAACATATCGTTATTACGATCTGTCAACTCCGATTTTAATAGCAAAAACCGCCCTAGAAACACATTTACATAGCTCCATACCAATTTATTTTCGCGAAAAATGTGCTCCGCTTCCCATTGAGAATCGATTCTGTTTATGCAGACCTGCGTGTGTTTATGTAGTCTCTAATGAATGGTGACGATAATGATCGGCGTTTGCATCCAACCGCTCTGATCGCTAGTTAACTTTCAATGTTAAAAGTCATTGATTGTTATTAGGTGTGCGGTTGTTTTTTTTTTCGAGTTGAATGAGAAAACATTTGACCGAGATGAATATAATGGGTGCTTTGAAAGAAAAAGAGAGAGATGGAGAACGAGAAACGATTTCATGCAAGCTTGAATAATCGAAACGACACATTGACCCACGCCACGGTTGGGATACTTACGCACTTACAACGATACACTTACGATGTGTTTAAGGTGAGCGTGTTTCAACATTTATCAACAGCACAGATGCCCCGTGTGGCTCGTGCGTTGCGAGACGGCTCATTATCATTCATTACGGACATGCGAAATTATCTCTCACTCTACGCCTTGTCTGCTCATAAACCGTGTATGCACTTTTCGACTTGCAATCGGTAGCGATGCCAAAACAACACCATCCGCCACCAACCTACCTTCCTACCTACCATGTGCGTTTCGAGTGGTGGATACACGCGCGTCGCTCACTGCTAATGTTCGGCGAGGAGCAAAAAGGGGTGGGATTATTATGGCCTCAATTGTTTAATTACAATTTGGTCAGGTCGTCGTCGTCGTCATATTGCTATTGTGCTGTGTCCGGGTGGTAGTACAACATGATGATGGTTGTATATGAGAGAGAGAGAGAACGAGAAGGTAGTTTCGCGGTTTTTGTGGAGGCAAATTTATAGGTGGTGTGCCGCCCCGACTCGACTACACTGCATTTGGGGTTGGAGTTCAGCGAGGTGTTTAAATGGCGAACGAGAAAAGCGTGTTGCAATAATAATGATCCAATAGTTATGATTAACGAAATGGATTGGTTCCTAAGTGTATGCTAATTTGTGTGTTCGAAGCCAATATTAACCCTGCCAAAGGGTGGGGAATAATTTTGCATACCGTGTTTCAAAAACAATTTGAATACTTTGTTTTATTCTCTTCGTGGTTATTGATTTTCCTTTTTTATATTGACAGTATGCTCGAAGAGTATGTTCCCTTTTTTTTAAATCGGATGTCTAAACGGCTTTAATCTCCGGTCCCGTTCCGGTTCCGGTTCCCTGGTACTACCTAGAAATTCTAGCTCTCTTAAGAAGGCTTTTATCGTCACTACCTCAATCTTAGCGTAAGGTTGGCTGTGTGCGTGACATAAGCCGTACGGGGGAAAATGTCAAACGTGCATGGCAAAGCGGTTCCTGCCTCCGATAGAAACCTTCCGCTTAAAACGTCATCAAGCTTCAGGAATCAGGCCTAATCGCTCGCATACCATCTTCGCAGCGCTCCTCTCAGGAAGCAGTTAGACGTGCTTGGAGAGCTTCGGATGGAAAAAACGTCCCGGCCACCCTCGGTTCGTTTCGTACAGCACTCGAGTACGATACTTTGATGAAGTAGTGAAAATGCTGCGCCGAGGGAGATACATTGGCAGAAGGAGGAGGGAAGGAAAGCATTCTACCAGACATACCAGAAATCGAAACCGCAGGCTAGAAGTCGGATTGCTAGGCATGAAAGAATGATACCATGTACGTACGACGATGCCATATGTGGTGGTCGCTCTACTGCAGGCAGTGAAAAGAGAAGTGAGTGTAGACTCTTGTCTATCTGAACTCACCTTTCGTATTGGGTACGTCCCTTATCAATGCCAACTGACGTTAACTACCCACACCAAAGGTTTGGGTTGCATCATGGTGAGCGATTGAAACTGGAATTACGGATTCGTTTGAGCAAGCCCACCATCTAGCTTGCTTTATGTGTGGTTCGGGTTACGGTCAGCAGCATGTCAATTCCTCTACCGTAGATGCTAGAGTTATGAAACTCTACCAGAAGATTTAAAACTGTTCTTTGTTGTTTTATCTTGGTGTGATTAGGAGTTGAGGCTTTGCTTAATTGCCCTACATGTCTTACAATCACAGGATACAGAGTGTGTAATTGGTGTGTTGATCGTAACTGAAACTGAACGTAAATGGTTTGAAAAACATTTGAACGATTCAAGCGGTTGGACATTGATCCACCTTTTTTCTTATAATAAAACTTTGTAACGAGGTGCTTCAGGGGGAGAAAAATGACATGAGGTCGATTTAGGAGTCATCAAATTGGAATGATGACGCAAATAAACATCTTTATTCTCCAATTTCAGTACATCTGCATAAATTCATCAAATAGCCGTTAAAGCTCCGCATGGACAGAATGATGGGTGGATGGATGGACGATCGTGTAATGGCTCTTTTATCCACCGATATCCTGCGAGTTAATGTGTTTCTGTATCGTTATTGCAATAGGGACAGTTTTCTCTACATTGTGCTTCAAGTTACCAAGTGAAGTCTTGTTTCAACTCCCGGTATCTAGAAGGCTATGAAGACAGTATGGAAAGCAACTCTATAAATCGCTCAAAATCCTTATGGTCCTTTTCTTAAACTACAACTGGAGCGTTCTTACACAGATGCATTGTCCTGGGGAATATGAATTTATGTTGAAGGTTCGCAATTGAAACGTGGACGAATTTTTCTGTTCAAACCTCGTTCCTTTTTCAATCCATAGTTCATCCCTGATATCTCTGTAGCATACAATTCAATTTTTTCAATGCTTTCCCACCATAAAATGGCTCTTACTTATCTCGCCTGGGTTTTTTTTTTGCCCTCCCCCGAAAGGCTTTCCAATATTCAAATGTTTCGCTTCCCTTTCACTGTTACGCTACGGCATTCACTGGGAAAGACGGAATGCCAGGAATTACATTCATCGAATGCTTTACTCCATCATTTTTGTGGCGTGTGGGTGAAGTTCCCGGGCTTCGATACGGTGGTGGAAACGTTTCTCTGTACTGGACATTTTCCAATCTCGCGCGACGATCGATCGATTTTCACTCCCTTTCTCCCGCCGGGTTGCGAACCGATAGGGATGAGGTTTTCTTTTTTTACATTTTCTACAATCTGCCCATGCTCATCGGCCGGATTTTCCCGGTTGCCGATTAGTGCTTTGTATTTTGTCACGTTGGAGGTCGTGTCCGGGGATTATCCTACCCATTTCCGCCTTAGCCGGGGTTATGAGCAGCGAAATGGAAGTAAAATATTTACCTGCAGGTCGGCGTCAGTCGTTTCATATTCATTGTTTGCTCATAATCCTTGGCGTAGAAGGATACTGGTTTTACGAAGTGATGGTGTTAGAGTGATGAGCTCAATACGTGTAGGAATATAATAAATCGAGAAGCTATTGTAATTGTAAGATACCTACCGGTGTTTGGATGTACTATTCCATCATTGGCATATTGTTGTCCTTCGTAGTTTATTAAAAAAGTGTTTGCAATGTAATTAAAATAAATTATTGCCACACTCGATGATAATCAATAGTAAACGTCGTCACAACACGCGTAATCAAATCTCAACCAGCTGCAAACATGTACGTATCGTAATTTCATTGCATAAATTAATGGAATCTAACTGACCAAGTGTGTGTTGCCGAATGGGTTTCCACTTCCGTAACCGACGAGGTTGAAAATTTGTGGTGACATTTTATCGCACAAATAAACAGAGCCCCATTTTCGCTACAGAAGAGTCCATTCGTCGTTGGTCGGTAAACAGGCGGGCGGCTAGATGGATGGGATAACCGTATGCAAATTATGCTCCAATTGTTTTCTAGCGGTGGCCATTGCACAGAACAGTTGGGTGGAAAATGGGAAGGGAAGCGTGATACATTTAAAATTTCCTGTACCGGTTGGATGTGTTTTATCTCTTTATTCTTTTTTTGTACTATCAGGATATTTGGAGGTTTAATTGGAGACCGTTCTTGCCTTGCCGTACAGTCATTTGTTGTATCGCCATTTTTAAATATTTTAGCAAGATCAATTAATGCCTCTGATTTGTTTAGCGTCGACAATATGTATGAGGCAGATGCGTTGGGATTCGTTTCACGTAGAGTACTGGTCACGTGCATTCGACCGATTAATTGGCTTTTGATCATTAGAGAATAAAAAATTTAATGCATTGAATTGGTTGCAGTGGTGGTCTTGTGGTAGCGGATCCATTAAAAATAGATTGATTCTGCGAATTTTCCATTCGATTGCGCTGTGTTTTGACATTCCATCAAGCTATCTATCATTTTTTTATGGGGGTATTTAAAATCGGTCACTTGATTTTCGAACACTCTTCCCACTTTACGACGCTTATACCAGTTTACTGGAATCATATAACAACATGAAAACTGTGCAGAAGGCTTCGTCTACTAAACTTCTACGCGTGTATGTGGAAAAAGAATCAGTGAATGTTCTTTTCTACTTAAATAATGAGAAACAAATGAAAAAAGACTGTATATCGCATTGGACAGGAAATCCGTGGCTGTATCGTCTGGTGGCTTTTCACAATCTTAGACTCTGGAATTGTCTGGTCACCTCGCTGGAGCGAGGTCCTTTAGTAGAGGCGACAGCAATGACGGTCTTCACACGGCAGGAACGGGATTCGAATCCCATCCGCACCATTCCCCCATAGAGTGGACTGACTTTCCAACTTCTTCTTCTGCTTTCTTGGCCTCACGACCTCTGAGATCATGCCTGCCATTGCTGGCTTACTAGACTTATTGTTACCGCATAGTTGGATAGTCAGTCCTCACTATGGAGGAACGGCCCAGATGAGACTTGAACTCCAGTCTTATCGTGTGAAGATCGACACCACTGTCGCATCTACCACCGGGCCGCCCCAACCTTCCACTATCCAACTAAATTGTGTCAATAATTCATGGTCAATAGTCATTGCTCTGTCCAAAACTGACGAAGCCCTCTTAGCCGCGTTCGAGAGGAAGATGCTCAGAAGGATTTTTGGCCCCGTATGTGTGGAAGGAGAATGGAGGAGCCGCTACAATGACTAGCTCTACGAGCTGTACGATGATCTCACCGTCGTGCAGCGCATTAGACTCGCCAGGCGCCGGTGGGCTGGTCACGTCATGAGAATGACACCGGACGACCCAGCCCGCAAAGCCCTTTTAGACCGTCCACACGGACAGAGGAGGCGTGGTAGACCCAAATTGAGATGGAGTGATGGCTAAACCGTGATCGGTATCGAGGATTGTTGGAGCAGGCCAAGACCGCAAAGCGGTTGTAGCGCCTGATAAGTAAGTAAGTAAGCCATTGCTGTGCAAATCCCGCTATCAATGTTTTTAAAACAATCACTCAAACTGAGCGACTGACGGTGCTTGTGTCGTTGATCAAAGAGACTTCGAAGTGACCTCAGCATCGAGTTATAGAATTTGTTGATCAAACTTTGATTGGAGAACACATTTTCAATAGTCTTGACTTTGCTCCAAGAAAACTAATAGGTCGGACTGCCCGCCAAATTTTCATATTAAATAGAGTCCCTTGTGCTATCTCTAGCATTATTATTTGCATTGTCATCTGAAGTTCGTTTGTGTTATGAATGCAAACGTTATTCGTTGTCATCCATTCTTATAAATAGATTTCAATTAAAGTTTCCATCAAGAAGAGTGTGTTTTTTTGCGCAAATAAAATGTCACAAGGAAATCATGATTCACTGTATAATACGCCCCTAATACTGCTGATAAGAACGCATTATTTTCGCATTACAGAAGCATGACTGTTCCAGCAAAAGCTTTCATCATTTCATTCAAAATGGAATGTTTAACCATCTGGGCCGCTGTCTTTCAATCGGATGTTGCCCCCATGTTCATTATCAACTATAAACATTTGATTCTTTTTTCGCGTACTCGAATCTGCCAAGGCATCGTGTCAGTTGGCTGGTGGTGTGGTCGTGAAAGTAGTTTAATTTTCACGATTATCTCACACCATTCTCTCAAAACAAATGTTGAGCCAATCAAAATAGGGATTATTAGCTAGCTTGCTCGCAGTCAGAGGGTGATAAGTGTACGCTGTCGAGTGTCATTGATGAGTGGAGTGGAAGGATTTTGGTCAGTTGAAAATTAACACCTTCTCGTAGCACCGAGCTCGTCTGTCCTTCATTATCATATTTATTTGCTCTCTTTACGATACTCATTTCACGGCCTCTAAAGACAGAAGAGCAAACAGGCAGTAGAGAGAGCTATGGCGAAGTCTTCAAGCATCGCAAATAATCGTTCATTTTTTAAACAATTTACACTGAAGATTCAACTTTATGGTGAAGCAATCTTGGTTGATGGGTGATGGGCGCCACTCATAATTCACCATTTATCAAGGGATGACACAGCGAATACTTTGTAGCTTCTTTTTGTGTTCAGTTGTTTTTGTGCGTTCAGTTCAGAGCAACAAAAAAGGGGGGGACAAATCGCTCCACGTGTTATTTGCATGAAATATTCGCGCACATCATGAAACACCGTAGTTTAATTTACTTCCGCACAATTGTCTTTTACGTCAACCGCGGCGACCCATCCGTCGCACGATTCGTTTTTCACGTGCACACGAAGCACGGAGCATGGTGACAGTATAATTCGTCCCACCGATACCGGCAGTGGCTGGCGGCGGCGCGCACGTTGCTGTCGCTGTCTCGCGACCTTCAGTGGGCCCGATGAGTTGGATGGTGTCGATGGTGAGGCGAAGGCGAGAAGGAGGTAGATTACGCCACCATCGCCGCAGTATGGTGGCGTTATCATAGCAACCCTTCTCCAAACCTGCAAGCTGGAAAAACAATCTTTCCTCAGGGCTGGAAAAACGGTGCACGACGGTCCGATTGTCTCCCGCGGTAGCAGAAATGTGTCTGTGTGAAAAGGTGAAAAAAAACGACCGACCCAACCGACGCGGGGCGGCCTGCAAGAAACGGGTCGCGTCTGTAATGAAAGACTAGCTTCATAATTACCCGGTCTTGTGTCTTGGTGGTTTTATGTTCACTGATTTACATTATTCACTGAGTCGGGCTTTTTGCTCGGGTGTCTTTTTTTATTTTGTTAGCGGATGGAGAAAAACTGTGCAGTGCTTTTAAGTAGTTCAGGAGAGAGTCCTTCCTTGCTGGAGACGAGCCGCACGCACGCACACAAACTACACGAGCTGATGATCTCTTGTGGGGCTTGTCCGGGATAGTGAAAATGGGCCGTCGTCCGTCGTTGGGTACTAAAATCACAAACTAATTGGATTTGGCGAAGTCGTTTAATTTGCGAGTCGGAGTTGGATTTTTTTTTACTACGTTTCTCTATCGCTTTTCTACTGCCTCAAATGAAGAGTGTGATAGGTGAATATGGTGGACCGAGTGCAGTCGCGTCCTGTTCTTCGTGGGGACTATTTCTGTGTAACCAGTGGACAGCAAACTTGGAATACCAATGGGAAAATATAGCCAACGAAAATTAACCTGAGTCTGATGTTCATGATCTTATGATCGCTAGAACACGAGCGATTTTGGACACAGTATGACACCCAACTGTCCATCGTCTTTTGTAGTATGTGTTTTATGTAGAGCCAAAATAACTATAGCCAACACAATCGTACTATGAGACTTATCCTCGCAGAACAAAGTTTGAGTTCCATCCTGTTTTTCTGGAGAAAGACGTCTAATTCGGGACAGATTCCGACTATCATGCACGGCAGTGATATCGTAAAATGTCACAAAAATTAATAAATAAAAGCCAGGCTACAATGTCCGCTCCGTTGTTTTATCGCTCTGAAACTTCTGAGTCTGAGTCTTAGCATCCGACTAAACGTTGAAGAATAAAACCTCGACTTGAAGGACCAAACTCGCGTAGTTTTCACTCAGAAAAATTGAATTTATGAGATATTTGATAGTGATCGAACGACGTCAATCGAAGAATCTTCGGACAGACATCAGCAAAGACCAACAGGCTATTTAGGGCCTCTATTGGAGGTTCTTTTCCAATCGTTCTGTAGAACAGAGTAACAATAGATCTTCATAGTCCAGAAAGAGCTAAAAATTTGGGATATTTTTTTACGACTGTCATGGTTAGTCCCATGTAACAGACGAAAAGTTACTATTTAAAGGGTGAAACTATTTGTTTAGAATGCATCTAGGCTAGAGGATTTAGCTACAACGCCTGACTTGCCGTCTAACTAGAAATATAAATAAATAAATACAACGTCTGACATATTTTTCTTCTGAATCTTTGACGTCAAAATCTAAAGATGTGTTGAGTCTACCATTTCTGACTTCGTTGAACCAATAGTCACTCCTCCGTAGTTTCAAAGTAATAGAAAGTATTTAATGGCTAATTTTGGCAAGACTTTGTGCAGTCGGTGGCGATGTATATATGAGGTTTGATTTACCCGTTTCAAATAATTGTACTAATAGTCCTGATTTCGGCTGGACCAGTCGAATTTTAAATAAAAAATGATTGAAGAAGTGTGCTTGGATCGGGATTTGGGATATTAGTTTTGCAATCCTCATCGTTTAAGTTTACAAGATAGTTAATCATCCTCCTTGTTCCAAACGGTTCCGTTCGTTCCAGCTGAGAAAAGTTGAACAAACGCCCTTTGCCGACCCCTGTCCTAATTGGCTTGCACACACACACACACACATACACAAAAAAACCCTTGTGCAATCAAAACTGTTACCGTAGTGCGCAAGTGAATCTCCAGCACAGTTTTGTCTGCGGTGATTGTGTGCATGTTCTGCTTAATCGGGAAAACGTTTGCGTATGCTGTGTGTCCCTCATCAAGCGCAAGTTGAAGTCCGGCCTCAGCTAGTCCATACCGACGAGAATGAGTTTTTATTCCGGAAATTTATTGGCGTGTTTGGTGTCCGGTGGTGGAAAATCACTAGCACAAACATCGCCAACACCGATAGGCGTATTTTTCCGGCCCTTTGCCATCACTGTCTTCTCCTTTTTCATCACCCGCGGGTCCACCGGCCGAGTTTCCAACGGATGGATGGATTCTGGTTTGAGCGTAGCTGAGCCGAGACTGATTTTCCATTGAAGCGAATAAAATATGTTTTCCATCAATCTAATTATCGGGATGGATGGGGGAGAAATTGGCACGATATGGTTGCAGTGGAAAAACGCCGAACGGGAAAGAGTAGGATGAGGGTGAGGTTTGAAATTTATTCTTCCCGGTTTTACTAAGTTGCTAAAAGAAGTGGGGGGAGTAGTGTTTCGCTTCCTCCTGCCACCGTTCATGTTCGTCAAAGGGCTTTCCCCCCGTTAAGGCTGATGCGGTTGTTTTCAACTTCCTTGATTATCCTTTAGCGTTTTGTTCGGCGACGCCTATGTGTTCAGTGTAAATTGATGAAATCATGCTCAAAGTTGAACGCGACCTGCACGTCCGATAAACGGGTTAGTTTATTTCAGAAGCAATCGGGTGCTGCAGCAGGAATGAAAAATCATCTGTCGGTAGAGTTGTGTCGCATTATGAACCAGCTGACTAAGAGGTTTTCCCCAGTTCGATCGATATGTTCCAGGTTGTACTAAGACCTATCAGGTTAAAAAAAAAACAAAAGATTGAGTGTGATATGTTCAGAAACATCAGATGGAAAAGGCGTAATATTATTCTAAATCGAAGTGTGGTTTTAACAACAGGAAAAAACATATTTCAATTAAGGAAAATCTCGTATTAGTACTAAAAACTGAAACACATCCAGCGCTAAACTTATCCTTCGAGTGTTACGCTACCATCCGCTAGATGGCGTGGCGGAGTGTGGCGTATTCGAGATTGTATGCAATCTGCGTTACAACGTACCTCACTTGTTTCGATACACCATAAAAGTATGCAATCCGCACGACTTGCAGTGAAGTTTAGAACAGAGAAACATTGGGATGGTATGCAATTCGCAATGCGTCGTACTAAAAATGTAAGTTGAATGCTATGCTATCTGCATGCTTCTGTTTATGGTATTTTTTGTTTTACAAAATCAATTTGAAAGGATTCATTTCGTTAATGCTACACATCTTGTAAAAATTTATTTTGATTGCAGTTAAACATCTCGCTTAAATTTTAATTAGTCATTTTAGAAATGGATACATTCCCTTTGGCTCAATATTTCTGTTCTTTACTACAGAGTGATACATTATCATTAAAAAATTCTTACTTATCAATCAAACCACGCCACGTTTCGCACTTAGGTAATGAAAAAAGACGCAGCATATTGCTTTTAGATTATAATTAAATAGCAGCACGCAGCACAGAGGTGCAAATCGAATGCGTAGGAATCATTTGATGGATAGTCATTATTAAAGCGCAGGGAGGCTTATAATTGCACTTTTCTTAGCTTAGCGTCATCATGGTCGAACTGATTTGCTTCCCTTTGGTGTCCCAAGCGGACACCTTCACTGAGGGTGCGAAAACAGGCTGCGAAATTGGGAAGAAACATTAAAGTATTCACCCTGATTACGATGCGAAGGAGCATCCCGCTGTAATGGTTCTACCGGCCGTACCAGAGCTAGAACTGAACCGAAAAATCCACCCGATGAGTCATCGTTTCCCACACACACACACATACACACACAAGACACCGAGAGGGTGTTCGAATCAAGCAAAAGGAAAACCGTTCCTCTCTTCCCAGCCGATGCCTTGCTTCTCTGTCCTTCCTATCGGGTGTGTTTACTTGAGTGGGGGCCCTACTTCTTCGGGTGAAGCGAAAGCATCCTCTTGTTTTTTTCCTTCGACACGATTTTGCCTCCTTTCGAGCAAAATTGGGCCAATGTTCTTTGGGCTGGTGTTGCTTTAAATTGCGCCTCGATACTAAAATGGCTGCACGTACTAGAACCTACCGACAGAAACACGTGCTCCAAAGTGCGCTCAGCCCTCGGATGTGCAAGAGTGTGGTTGGAGCCAGTGGAAGGTTCGTTAGGTAAAAGTTGGTCATGCTGCTGGGGAGCTCTCTTACGCTACCAAACGAGAAAACGAAACTAAAGAACGAGATGTTTCTTCCACGATACAGCGTACAATGTATATGGAATAGAACGGAATTCTAGGTTCTATACAGCGCTGGTAGTAGCATTATACTCACAGCAATACCACCGCTCGAACGGAAAAGCACCGTACGCTTTGATAGCTCTCGGATGAGGAATCAAACAACGGAGCATGATTCGTTGGAGCGCTTAAAGTTTCCACAAACAACCTAGAAATGACGTGATCATTCCGAACCGTAATCCCCGCGTAAAAGATTCCAGTGAGGATGGATTTAAAATGGAGGATTTACAGCCGAGTTGCCGATATCTGGTTGTGATGAAGGGCTTTTTTCCTCCAGCAAGAAGTCTGCGTCCTGAAACGGATGGAGGAAACTTTCTCCGACCTTGTAGGTGGAAGCAAAATGGTGGACGTGTGGGGATCGAAAGGGAATGGGGCTAGCGAGATGGAGGACGTATTTGCAAATGCCCAAAGAGCATACTAAAAAGGGATTCTGGATCGAGTTTTATTTACCTCTCATCTCGCATTGTTAGGTTTTTCGGTATTGAGTTGCTGTTGTTGATTGCGGGAAACACTGGAAAGCTTCTTGGAGTTTGTTTATTGTTTGGAATGTGTTTCCGTGTTTTGATGCTGCTGCTCCGGTGGAAAAAAAGGTGAATGAAATATAAATGTTTTATGTAGCTTGAAGTAACTGTCAGCAAACCGGTACCGGAAGCTTCAATTATTCAGCAACGAGGTTCAAACTTCAGGTTATAGCCGCTTTTCTTATCTTGAAACTCACCCGCCCTGGAGCCGGAAATCGTTCGCTTAAAAGCTGCAGAGAACCGGGTACGATAAATTTATATCGAGGTCAGCTTCCTGTGGTCGTAAATGGTAGCAGCAAACCGAACTGGCCTTCTGTGGAAGAATTTATGAACTCCTTGAGGAGTGCTCACGAGAAGAATGGTCTCGATGGTGTGAAGAGCGCCCAACTTTCATCACTCGCTAAGCGGTGACATTTTCAAATGCTGTCACAAAGTATCCTTACTGGTCATAAAACTCGAAAGAAACGAGCGGCAGGGTACATGGTAGGGCCGCTACTGGCATGACCTTTTCCCGGGGATAATGTACCGATCCTTGTGGCATTTGAATGATGCCTTCCCAAATGACGGCGGGATTGAGACGTACTTTCTTCAATCGGGTTGCAACTTTCTTCTCGATAAATTATGATTCCCCGGGTCGGGGTGGAACATTTCTTCCTTATTATGGCTTTATTGCACTTCTTTTTTTTTGCCGTCAGTCCGCAGCAATCGGGCCCGGTTGTCCGTTCGAATCGGTGGGTGATGATTTCTTGATCAAAGCGCATTACGCGTACGCATCGGGAGTTTTGCCAAAAGGTTTCTTGCTTAAAGGATCGTATCGAAATCGAATTAGTTGCGCTTGATGGACTGGGTACGAGGCTGGGCTGGGATCCGATCGTAAATTGTGGGATATTGTGGACCATTTGTTTCTGTTCTCAATCATCCCCGCCACTCCCGAAAGCAGTATTTGATGCGCGAAGAAAACGTTGAGCTCGAACGATAAGGAATCAGAGGCAGAGAGCGTTGGTGATGATTGATCCGAACGGTTTCATCATTTTCGACCGTTGGCTCGGAATTGGAGCGAATCGCTGCCGCCCCGTGTAGGATGGCGTTAGGCGATCGTTATGCCACCTTTGAAGGATATGCGTTCGGGTCCCGGCTGTGGGAACCGTTCCATCCGTGTTGCGGTCCGTTACGAAAATTAAACAAAATGAAAACATCTGACCATATCCAGGCGTCCTCTCTGCGTCAACCTTCGCGACCGGAAAGGACTTAAACGTCAAAGCTGGACAAAGTTGAGTGGCTAGCGAGGCGAGAACGAAGAAAAAAAAAACAGGCGGATCGGATGAGAAAAGTTTTCATTTCCAATTGTTGACCGGTAAAAACCAAACCAGGTACTTCTGGGAAAAAAGATGATGAAAAATAATATCATAATAATAGATGATGGTGGCTGGAACTTTTGGCGGCGGGTCCCCGGTAGTGTTTGTAAAGGACCGACCCACCGTAAAGAACGGGGTAAGGTTGTGTTTCATTATTCTTCAAACACTGAAATTGATATTTAAAACATAAACAACACAAAAAACACCTTTTTTCCCCATGACCCGAGCACATTGAACCGGCTGGCAAAGGGTGAAATAGAAAATCGACGCTTTTGAAAAGGACGAGCAAAGGATGTGTCAAACTGATGCTGAAAAGCTGTCAATAGTCGTGAGTGCTGGCTGCATTTGACCCGACAGTAGTGGCTCGGGTGGTAATAGCGAGGGTGGTTTGTATGCACTTTTGGTTGCTGCAGTTTTCATTAAAAAGGAAGGGATTGTTTTGTTTTCCCCAATAAAGTTCATTCGGACATTCGGACAGACGGGTGGACAGAGCTCAGGTTGATTGGTTCATGGTTCAAACAAGCGAAAATGACAGTCCTGAATAGGAAATGGAAATTTTAATGAAAATGTGAAGCATGCGGTATGAAAAGATATAAAAAATGAGAAAAAACACTAGTGGAATTGATAGCTTGAAAACAGAGACGTTATTTATTTTATTTTGTGATATTAAAATGCGTCAGACGTTCTTAGCTTACACATAGTATATAGTTAATTATTATTACAAAACCTAGGTTGGTGGCTTCTAAACTGAGCTCGTATTTACTCGAAGGACTGCTTAGTTAGAGAACTCAGTTCAGCACAGTTTTTACAAGATTTTACAAACTTTTTAGAGGAATCACAACAGAGAACCACGCTAACGGAAAGGGTTAGATAAACGCAGGACATAGACACGACAAGGCAGCGGGATTACCAGGTTCTAAAACATCACAGATAGCGTTAAATACTCGACGCATACTTAGAATCGGATACTTAGAATCGGCCAAAGGTAGTCCGTAGTTCATTGATTGCCAGCAGCATCACTCGAGTGCGCTGACACGTGCCAGTTTATAACGGTGAGTAACGCTGGACAGTCAATGCTACCGTTGAGGAGCCCTGCAATGAACGACAACTGTTCATTCTCAATATACTTATCAACAGCTATGGTTATAATCTAGAAATTGCCAAAATCTTAGTGCACCACACGGAGCATGAGAGGGATGAGGATAACCGACCAGGAACATAAAAGTATCCAGTCAAGAGTTTAAGTACAAGCATATCTCGGGTGCTTTTTCTCCTATTTTAAAACAAGCTAGGGCTAGCAATAGGGAATCTGTCCTATTAGGTGGGAAGTTCGAATGATTTATCCACGGGTAACAATTTTAAGTCTTTTAGCTCTGTCAATTCCTCAGACTTCTGAAGTAATCCAAGCTACTGTTGATGATTAACTAATTTAACAAACTAGAGAACAGTACAACGATTTTAAACACAATAAATCTAGAAAGATTCTGCAAGAGAGCTAAATTAAGCTTTAAGTTTCGTAGTATCGTTCATAGGTCGAATTTTTCCTCGATTTCATTCTTTGATATTGACTCGAAGAAGAGATCTCTCAATCCTTTAGATGATCGAGTTTCTCCTATGTATAAAGGTGACAGTTGAATATTGATAAACATTCCCTAATTACCAATTAAAGGAAATTCAGACGGCAAACACCCAAATAAATTTTGGTAGTTCTGGATAATAATTTGCATCACTAAAAGGGCATTACAGTTTGGTCTCGCAAGTACATGTTAACAAAGTATATCTCTTTTTTTATTCACGTGGGTCGGACAGGCTGTATTGCTAAAGGATATTCTATTAATATAGAAGAAATATAATTAATAAAAGCATTGAACAACAACGATCCTACATCTGCCGCATTGATTAACATTCCAATTTTATAGACTATAAAACATTAAATTAAAGCTCATAAGGATAATGTTGTCTTTACACGGCATGACCGGGGTTCAAATCCCATCCAAACTGTTCCTCCGTCGTGAGGACTGACTATCCAGCTACGTGGAATCGTTAAGTCTAGTAAGCCAAAAATGGCAAGCATGACCTAAGAGGACGTTAAGCCAAGAAGAGAAAGAGAGAGACTTAAAAAAACGCCTTAACATCAAGGATTCTGCAATTCAAACCACTTGGATATATTTTTTTCTTAATGATTGGGCCTTGACAAACGAAAAAGCAATCATTTACCTCTGTTCGTATATATTTTGAATAATTTTTCCCCTTATCTTTCATGTATCTCCCTCCTCGCTGATTTCTATGATAACAAAAGCTTCATAGAAAAGTATCGCCACTCTCACCAAAATAAAAACTGCTTTGAAAAATCGGTTTTCCTCATTCGAACATCAACACAAGCACCTACCGCTGACCGTGTACATGTGCTCGATTTGCACCGTTCCCATTTGTTAGATTTGCTTTTGCCCTTTTAACCTTCCCCTGACGGAAGGAGCGAACATGATCGGACATTATCCCATCCACACGAAAAACAAAGTGTTGTTCGTTTGATGGATGATGCAAAATGACTTTTTTCGCACTATGCAATTAATTTTAATGACACTTTAGCGTTGAATTGGTGGCGTTCGGAATATTCTACCCAAAAACAGGGAAAAAAATGGCAGTGTCCGAGTGTCGAAAAGCTCGTTTTTGTTTATCGAACGTGCCGGAAACATTGCACCATTTCCACGGGATGTTCGGGAGGCTTTTGCTCGGACCACACTATTTGTTCACCCGTTGACATTAGCTTTGTGGCCGCAAAACGGTGTCCGGCGCAGTGTATCCCGGTTTGAAGGAAGCCTTTTGTGTGTCAAACAAACCACCACCCAAGGTTCGGTTGTGGTCCAAGCATATGATGTGTGTGTGTTGTGCGGGACACTGAAGGGCTGAAAGGGAGCTGTGCCAACAAATTGTCGATCAATCTCGAGAGCCATCACACTGGCCTGGAGTGTGTGATGGTGATGAATTTTGATTAATGATGCACACCCGGGGTACACAAATGGCAACCAAACAGGACGACCGATGACCGCTCTGACGTGGAGTCGTTTGATGGTCCTTTGAAGTGTTGCTGGAAAGAGATTTTGGACGTTAAATCAGCGGGGACATTAAGGCGAAACCATTAGCCGAGAACGGTGAGGACTGCGATCGATGACCTAATTGACAAATGTGACAAAACTATGTGTGCAGCAGTGTGTGAGAAAATGCATTCAATTGAGGCATAAGACACGCGAAAAATCCTTCAAAAAAAATGAGACAAGGGAAAGCGTCCTATTCTATGTTGAGTGGTTGAAATGAGGACACACCGTTCGATTTCGTTTTTTTCGTTGCAAATATCCTTTCAATTATATTTTTTCAATTTCTTTTTCAACGGTCACTGTACCACGTCGGCGGACATCCTTGGCACGTGAGGAGCGCAGCGTACACCACGAAGGACATTCGCGAAACAGTACATCTCATTTTGACCGTTGGAAGAGCGAACCGAAAATGGACAGCCGCGAGAGCTATTAAACCGTACATCGCGCAGACCCGACGGACGACGAATGGGGGCACAAGTGGGCATCCGTAGGGGAGTCTCAGAATTTGTATGCATCACGAGGTTGCCGTCCGCTTGGCTTACAGGCAGGACGAAGCTGCAGACGGCACAAAACAGCTGGCAGATGGTTTCGATCGTGCACCGCGCACGCTTGTACACCCGTTTGACCGCAGTTTGCAATTGCAAATAAATAAAACGACAAAAAAAAAACATCCACGCAGCACTGCACCAAGGGTGGAATGGTGCAACTTTGATGTACCTTTTATAGATGGGTTTGGAACGGTTTTTTCCGTATAGCTGTTTGTAATGGATGTTTGGGCAGAAACATCACAACGTTATTTTTAGCATTTATTTTGTGTAGCAAAATGCAAAATAGTTTTAACTCAAGCTTGTTGTGGGTGGAAAATGGGGGGAGGGTTTGGCGATGGTCATCCAGCTGCTGCTGCCCCGTTTGCAATTGCTACTGGAATGCGTAATGAAGCTACTGTAGTTCTGCTGAAATGATGATGGTTACGACCCGATGCTTGTGGTGTAGTTGATTGCAAATTGAGAATGTGGGTTGTATATCGATATGATCAAATATGAAACATTCCTGTTAACATTAAACGTAATTTAAACGAGATTATTTGTACCATTTCATGGCTTTCATTATTAAAACTTGTTAGCGCCTAGCGGTTAGGCAACACGCATTACTAAGTAACTACTCGGACAAATGTCGGGATGGATACTTATACGATTTATTTAAACGAGTTGTTAGGATTAAACGAAGGAAGTTGCAATGTACCAAAAACTCAAATCATCTTATAGTGATGCTATTTGGAAAATATTTCCCCAATAATCAACACTAATATATTGTTCCACGGAATAAATGCTGGACAATAATGCTTGTCAGCACATCACAACTTTAGAATGCAAGCCACACGTTAAAGATTTCGCTCAGTACATGCGTAATTGCAATTTATGCGCTCTACAATTGGAACAATTGGTCGCTAGTTTCGGAATGGAATTGTTCACTCCCGGCCAAAACACCTTCCCATATCGTTCATTGTGCGAAGAAAAGGAAAGAACACCTTGAGGACACCGTCTGCCTGTACGAAGGCACACAGACCGACCGAAGACAAAACAAACTTATGCAAAAAGATACAGAAACGAGGTCCAAAATGAATGGCGGTGCACATAAATAATTGCCCAACTGGTCATCATTGTTGGGAAATGGTTCGGACCATTCCTAGGAGGGAAAAAAAGCGTACTACTCGAGGTTTCGATTCTTCTTTGCCAAAAATTACGACCTTTACATCATCGCCGGATCTCTTTGTGGTGCTGTTTTGATGTGACGAAGGAAACGTTTGCTTTAGATCGTGATCGACCAGCTCACAGTTGAGAGAGGATGAGATGAAGCGCCAGTAAAGGATCACGGTTTCGTTGGAAGGATCTTGTACACCTTTTCCTTTGGGCAAGGGGCATCGTGTCCTGTAGCTGAAAATGTTCTCGTTTCAATAAATTGCAAGGCCTGAATGACACGTACTTAAGACAGGGGCAACGTAACGCAGGACAATTGTACCGAAAATTGCACCAGTAACGAATCTTGTATCTGTAAGGTTTGATGGACGGATGGGCGACGCGACGGGAGAGCCTCAAGCCTATTATCGTTATGTTTTCGCTATCGTTCGCGTATCTGTCTCAGAGAAGAATACCCCGCTCGTTGAGTGTAATGTTTAATGTAATGGCCTCTTTACTGCGAATTGTTCTAGAAAGGAGGATTTTCCCGCAAAGCTCAAGTCCTTCAAACGGCGCCCATCAAAGGGAACTATATAAATTACAATCATAAACTGCGTTTGACAACATCTCAGAGTCAGCGTGGTCGTTGTAGAGAAGAAATCGGGGGGTTTATAGCTTCTCACATTGACTATCGGGATGAATGTCAAGATGTTGAACCCCACTACCAATGTCTAGGCTGTTTGTTGTGGTAATAGTTTTATTTGTGTTTTTGGCTAGCGGTTTCTCTCGCAAATCGAAGGACGAAAATCAATCTTCTTTGTTTTGCGCTGTCAATTCGACGGTCATTTGCCGTTCGAACCTGTCTCCAAGGAATGATCCTTTCGCTTTCCACTTTCTAATGGAGCGGGACGGCTTTTAAGATATCAGCTTACATCGGAACCGTGATCAAATATTGAACGAATTAATGGCACATTTGGCTTATGCGCTATTCTTACTCGCTTCGGCAGCTTCTAGCTACACTAGCTTCAAATAAATTGAACACTACTGTGGGAATTAGAATAATTATATAATCTTGCATGCATTTGAACTACAGGATTTAATATTACAATTTTCGAGCATGCATTTAAATTTCACGAATTAAACAGTAGACAATTAAGGATTAAGATTAGGACTACTCGACTGTTATACACTTACACGAACTACTCGAATTACATGTAAATCATTATGGACAAACGAATACACAGTTGCAAACCGACCAGCGATACGAGTGCACACAGTCTCACTTCAATCCTCAAAATATATCACAACCACCCCCTTTCGTGAACATTTTCACATTTGTTGGTCCTTCGAACCGGATCGTGATATACGGAGAGGAAGTTTCATTCTGCAACCAAGAGTGGAACTCGGTATACGGAAATTGTGCAAGTCATTACGTGACAAATTCGCCATCGCATTCGGCCCCGCGTCAAGGGCAACGGTCGGTTACACTCCACCATTTCGAATTTCGCGCCAACGAGTTGTTCGTTACCGTCGTGTGATATTTCGTGTGATATTTTCGAGAAGCAATGGATAAGAAAATCAAGGCAGTGCAGTTGAAGAAAAGGATTGCTGTGGAAAGCATTAAATCCATGGAGCGGTTCCAGACGGATTTCCAACCCAACGACGCCCAACAGATTCCGGAGGTGTTAGAGAATTTGGAATCGCATCAGGCAGGGTTCTTCGCCGCTATTTCTAAACTGGAGGAACTCGACGAAAGTGATGCAACAATCGAAGCGTGCATTATGGAGAGAATCCACTTCGAGGAACGTTGCAGGAAGCTGAAATCATTTTTACGTGCAAATCAACCCAAGGAAGAAGGAGCGGTCAACGATACGACAGGTTTGGCTTCGTCGACACTCGCTTTTGGTCGACCGCACGCACCAAACCTACGCTTACCCAAAATCGAGCTTCCAACGTTCGATGGAGATCATACGAAATGGCTGTCGTTCCGCGATCGCTTCCTTGCTATGATCGACGCTTCGCCTGAGCTTCCGTCCATCGCAAAACTGCAGTACTTACTTTCATCGCTAAAAGGAGAGGCTGCACTACCCTTCGAGCACACACCTCTAACGGAAGACAATTACGCAATCACATGGGCTGCTCTGCTTAAACGGTACGACAACTCGCGTCTACTAATCCGTGAGTATTATCGGAAAATGCACTATCTCCCCGGAGTGCATTCGGTGTGCGTGGATAAGCTTTCCCACTTGGTGGATGAATTCACGCGCTTCGTGAACGGATTAGTGAAGTTAAAGGAACCGGTAGATTCGTGGGATACACCGCTGTCGAATATGCTGCTTATGAAGTTAGATCGGGAAACGCTGTTGGCTTGGGAAAAGCATTCGGTACACTTCACGCGGGACAAATACAAGGATGTGATCGAGTTTGTTCAAGATCGGATCCAAATCTTGAAATCGACCAACACTTTCGTGATGGATCAAAGCGCTGGTGGTACCAAGGTGGCCGGCAACAGTCGGCAGCCAGTGCAACGACGGTTCATCGCGTATGCAGCTACTTCTCGCCCGGCTCCTGTTCCTTCGTCTGCCCTCATCCAACCGCCAAAGTGTCCACTGGAGTGTTCCGAAGGTCACACTTTGCGCAACTGCCCAGTGTTCACAGGTAAAGAAGTTCAGCAACGGCGAGACATTGTTGCAACGAATCGACTGTGCTGGAATTGTTTGAGCAGCAATCATCAGGTGAGGGAGTGTAAATCGGAATTTTCGTGTCGCATATGTCGGGAGCGTCATCACAGCTTATTGCATCACACTCCACGCTACACTCCTCCCACAACGGTTACAATGTCTGCTCAAACGGATGACGACAATGTGTTCCTTGCAACGGCAAACATCCAAATCAAGGATGACTACGGCAACATCCACGAAGCAAGGGCTTTATTGGATTCGGGTTCCACATCGAATTTCATCGCGGAAGACCTAGCTCGAAGGCTGTTGACCAGTCGCAAAAGGGTCAACGTCGCTGTTTCGGGCATCGGCAATTCGGTACAGCTGGTCAAGGGTTCGATCGTCGCCACCGTTCACTCCAAGACACAACCCTTCTCAACGGAAATGGCGTTCCTGGTTCTGGACACGCCATGTACAAACATTCCTACTTCACCAACGGACATCTCTTCATGGGAAATGCCGGATGTGGCATTGGCGGACAGCACCTTTAATCATCCGGGGCAAGTCGATATCGTCATCGGAGGCGATACGTTCTGGGAGCTGCACACCGGTCGCAAGCGCTCTATTGGCAGAGGCAAGCCGTGGCTGATTGAAACCCGTTTCGGTTGGGTTGTCAGCGGCATCTCTCATCATATATCAGCCGGTCCGCGGCTGTGTCATCTTTCTGCACACGATGCCACATTGGAGGAGATCCTGCATCGATTCTGGGAGAGCGAAACCATAGCCGAGGATCCTGTGCTATCGGTCGAGGAGAATGCTTGCGAAAAGCATTTCGCTGCAACAACTGTTCGCACTACAAGTGGAAGGTATGTCGTTCGTTTGCCTTTTAACCCCAATCCTAATGTTGTTTTAGGAGAGTCGAAACAAATAGCTGATCGTAGATTGCGTAGTATGGAACGGCGGTTGAACAGTAATCCTACAATGAAAAAGGAGTATGCCAAATTCATGAGAGAATACGAACAGTTGGGGCATATGAAACGACTTACCAGTCCTGCAGATGATTCGATAGATCACTATTACCTTCCACACCATGCCGTTGTTAAAGAGTCGAGCACAACCACGAAGGTTCGCGTCGTGTTCGATGCATCGTGCAAAACGTCGAGTGGTTACTCGTTGAACGACAAACTCATGGTGGGACCAGTCGTTCAAGAAGATCTCCTATCGATCATCCTTCGGTTCCGTTCTCGTGCCATCGCATTGTCTGCCGACGTAGAGAAGATGTATCGGCAAATTTTACACAGTCCCGATGATTGTAGATATCTGCGCATCCGGTACAGAGAAGATCCTGCTGAACCCATCTCAACCTTTGAACTACAGACGGTTACGTACGGCACAGCATCAGCTCCTTTTCTAGCTACAAGGACCTTGAAACAAGCTGCTATTGACAACAAGGAAGAGTACCCGCTGGCAGTGAACGCTGTCCTAAACGACTTCTACGTTGATGATTTGTTAACGGGTACCGATGATATCTATGAAGCGATTGAAATGCAGAAGCAGATATCAGGCATGTTAAATTCAGCTGGTTTCACACTGAAGAAATGGGCTTCAAACCGCACCGAAGCATTGCAAACCGTGCCGTCTGAAGATGTAGCAGTTCAACTAACGCATGAATGGAAGGATTCGAAGCAGGTTTCCACGTTAGGTATCATGTGGGAACCAGCTGCTGACACTCTACGTTTTCGGATCGATATACCACCTACACCATCCCGCATGACAAAAAGGCTAGTTTTGTCATACATAGCTAAAATATTCGATCCCCTCGGGTTGCTGGGTCCAACGATCATCATCGCCAAAATGTTCATGCAGCAACTGTGGGCTCTAAAGCAGAACGGAAGATCGTGGGATTGGGACAGCGAGCTACCATCGCACCTACAGCAAGAATGGTTGAACTTCCACTCTACCTTATCCTCACTGCGCAACCTGAGAATACCACGGTACATAGCTCAACGCACGGCCACAAGTCTGCAAATACACATCTTTGCTGACGCATCACAACTAGCATACGGCGCTTGTTGTTACATCCGCGCTGAAGGCTTGGAAGGAGTCACCGTACAGCTGCTAACAGCCAAGTCGAAAGTCGTCGCATTATCTAACTCACACTCTATAGCTAGGTTGGAATTATGTGCAGCGCGATTGGCCACACTCCTACACGAGAAGGTGATTAATTCACTGAAGGTTTCTGCTACTACAATCTGTTGGACCGACTCAATGACTGTACTTCACTGGTTGAACTCCGTACCAAATCGCTGGAAGCCGTTCGTAGCCAACAGGGTGGCTAAAATCCAGCAAACTTCCGGCATACAGTGCTGGAAGCATGTTCCAGGCACCGACAATCCAGCAGACGACATCTCGCGTGGCTTAACACCAGAGAAACTATTGGCATGTGAACGCTGGTGGCACGGGCCACATTGGTTAGCACGCAACGCTGAAGATTGGCCACAAAACACTTCACCACCAAACGAGGCTGAGAGCGCAGAGGAGGAGAGGTTAACTTCACCACGGGTTGCAACAACATCTACAATCTGCGAATTTCGGAACAGGTTGTTTTCCCGAATTTCGGCTTACCACACACTGCAAAGGGTTGTTGCATACGGCTTGCGCTTTATTCATAACGCGAAGCTTCACAAGGGAAATACGGCACATTCAAAACACATACCACCTCTCACTACGGACGAACTCAAGGCGGCAGAACTCAAACTGTGTTACCTATCACAACGAGACACTTTCTTCGAGGAGATACAAGCCCTACAGAAGGGCAAAGAGATTCCAAAGAACTCCAAACTGAAGTGGATCTCACCCTTCATCGACATCGACGGGATCCTGCGCATCGGTGGCCGGCTCACTAACGCACAACTAACAGAAGCAGAAAAACACCCGGTCATCTTATCTTCAAAGCACCCACTTGCCGCACTACTAGCTGTTTCGATTCACTTGCAAAAGTTGCATGCTGCACCACAATTGCTGCTATCTACTCTGCGCCAAAGATTTTGGATTATTGGTGGTCGCAATTTGTGCAAATCCGTGTACCACACTTGCCACGCGTGTTTTAAGGTAAAACCAACACTCATCAAACAAACTATCGCCGATCTGCCAACATCACGCGTCACACCAACAAGGCCATTCTCGGTATGCGGAGTGGATTACTGCGGGCCAATCTACCTAAAACCAACCATCCGCAACAGAAGTCCGATCAAAGCATACATCGCTATTTTTGTATGTTTTTCAACACGAGCGGTACACATCGAACTGGTTGGCGATTTAACCTCAACAGCATTCATAAATGCACTTCGTCGTTTGGTTGCACGCCGCGGTCAAATCAGGGAACTTCACTCCGACAATGCAACCACATTCAAGGGAGCCGCGCACGAGCTGAATCGCATCTACAAGATGCTTAAATGCGACGAACACGATCGAGCTGCAATATTTGATTGGTGCGCGACGAATCAGATGAAGTGGAAATTCATCCCACCGAGAGCGCCGCATTTTGGAGGTTTATGGGAGGCAGCGGTGAAAGCAGCTAAAAAACACATCATTAGAACCATCGGCACTACAAGCATCACGCAGGAGAACATGCTTACCTTGCTTGCCCAGGTAGAGCAATGTTTAAATTCACGGCCAATAACACCTTTATCCGATGAGCCGTGTGATTTAGAACCACTGACACCGGGCCACTTCCTTGTCGGTGGCAATATGCAAGCGGTACCAGACATCGATTACACCAATACGCCGAGCAATCACCTGAAGGAATACCAATTGGTACAAAAACATCTCCAATCGATTTGGGCCCGATGGTATCCGGAGTATCTGCAACAGTTACAAGCCCGGGCCAAATATTGTCCCGGTAAAGCAGCCGTCCTACAACAAAATCAATTGGTGATTATTAAGGAAGACAATGTTCATCCTACCTCTTGGCCCATGGGGCGCATCGTTGCAGTACATCCAGGAAAGGACGGGGTAGTTCGCGTTGTTACACTGCGCACTGCTTCAGGGAAGCATATCGTCCGCGCAGCTAATCGTCTAGCTGTTCTACCAAATCCAGACCCGCTAAGTCATCTTGAAACCACGGAAACCACATGCACTGATTAATGCGCACTTGTAAACCACGCTACATTGTTTACATTCACAAGTGTCAATCACGGATCAAGATAAACAAACACACGCCCACACGCACCCACATATACACACACACACATGATAACAGGCAGATAGGAGATAAGCATTGCGTCAGGAGTACACGATTAGTTTTGAATTCACATTTGCATGAAATTTAAAGAAGTTCCTTCTTTGGTGGCCGGGAATGTGGGAATTAGAATAATTATATAATCTTGCATGCATTTGAACTACAGGATTTAATATTACAATTTTCGAGCATGCATTTAAATTTCACGAATTAAACAGTAGACAATTAAGGATTAAGATTAGGACTACTCGACTGTTATACACTTACACGAACTACTCGAATTACATGTAAATCATTATGGACAAACGAATACACAGTTGCAAACCGACCAGCGATACGAGTGCACACAGTCTCACTTCAATCCTCAAAATATATCACAACCACCCCCTTTCGTGAACATTTTCACAACTACTTTCTCGTCCACCAATCTATACGTCAAAAAAAAGAATTAAATGTTTGATTTGAGTTCATTTAATATGCAACACAAGCAGTTGCGGTAGTTTTTTCATCTCGATTTGATCGAGCTGTCCACCGAGCGAGCGCTGGTCTGGCGGTGGTCGATTTCGATACAGATCGTGCGTTCTTTCGCGATCGTTGATGCGGAAAACCAAAAGGAAAGCTAGCTGTTTTTTTTTCCGCACGTCAAATGAAGAGGAAGCGAAAAAAAAGGAATTAAACCTCGCATCACGCATCTCATTGCTTCGGTTGACAGGATTTAGAAGTGGTGTGTGTGTGTGTGTGTCAATAAACTAAACACTAATGTCATTTTTTTCCTCCAATGAGTTATTTTAGCTCTCTCTCTCGCTATCGGTAGTCGTGTGCTATCCGTTTTTCGTCCTCTATTGCTCTGTACCCCGTTCGACGTTTTGTGTATTTATTGTGTATTTTATTTAAATCCGCGTCCCAAAAGTGCTCGCCCGGGGAAGAAAAAAACAAAAGTGCATTCAAATGAACGTCAGCCAGAAAAAAGCAATAACTTTCCATCTTCCGATCGTGGCGGTTTTTGGTCCGGGGTGGAACACGTACAAGGGTAACGAAATTAAGCAGCTATCAAAAAAAGTGTCCCAATGATGGAACCGCGAGGCTGCTGTTGCACATGATGCAACACGCGCGCTGCTGCTGCAACACCGGCACCCGAATGCACCGTCACCGTTTAATGATGTTGGCAGCTGATAAAGTTCCGGTAAAATATGTAAATAAGCTCGGTGTGTGGGGTTGCACCGGTGGTTCGAAATGCGGATCCCTATCGCCCTTTGGCGCGGGCCAGTACCGGACGGGCGAACGACCGGTTTAGAATCGAATGTGAATCCGGTAGGCAAACAGCAGCTTCTCACTGTTCGACAGGCGACTCCTTTCATCACGTTTTTCCAAGGGTTGGTTGACGAGTCTGGGTGTGTTTGGGATGCTGTGTACCGGTCAGGAACTGCGTTCGAGTTGAACCCCACTTATTGAATCGAGATGAATTGGAAAACTCTCGAGGATGAATTAATGAAAATGCAGTACGTTTTATTTGGCGATAAATTTTAAAATAAAGTCTTCATTATTTAAATAATAATTTACAGTTTTATTTCCATTAAGTAACATAAAATTGTATGCAGTTCTGACTATCCAGCTACGGGTAAAATCAAGTCATGGAAAGCCTGAAAAGGCAGGTTAAGTTTTTCCGAGGTGGTTGAGCCAAATAAGCAGAAGAACTTAAGATTTAAAGAATTTCAAATTTCTTCTTCTGCTTCTTCTTCTTCTTTGGCAGTACAACTTTGAGAGATCTCGGCCTATCATTTATACCTTTCTGTTACTTGACTTTATCCGTAGCTGAATTGTAAGTCATGCGTACGGCAAGGCGGTCTGGAAGGGATTTGAATCCCGGTCCTACCGTGTGAACACCAGTGCCCTTGTCGTCTCGATCACCGGATCGCCTATCTTTCAATCTAGTCCATCTCAATTTCAGGTTCCAGTAAATTGATTGGAGATAAAAGAACAAGCGTTATGAGCTTATGATGTTCGAAACATTTCTGTGCTGTGTGTAATATTCTAGCCTTGTCATTACTGAGCTCGATTGTTTGGAACTGTATCTACCCAGATTTATCTTAAAAGATTCCACTCCATCTTGAAAGTGCACGGCGAGGCGGTCCAGATGGGATTCGATCTCCGATCCTGCCATGCAGAGACCGGTAACGGTTTGGGATCTATCATCCGTCATCGGAGTTTTAGTCCCACAAACAACTGTTTTGAATCCCCATAGTGTCACAATCTTGTGCTTGAAGATGTTATGCTTGAACGAAGTAAATATCTATTACACCGTCATTAGAACGTTCCAATATTAGCTCAAACGCTACGGTCGGTTAATTTTCAATTTTTCTGCCCATAATCTGATGAACGCCAAGGAAACATACTCCAAATAACTGAAAATGTAAGGCAAACACCAAACATCGCACATATGTGATGCCTCTTTTCCCGAACCTTTCCTTTCTTGCGCACTGTAATGTCCTTAAGTCTTTGTCCACGAGAGGAAGGAGTGCTTTAAAGAACAAACACAAAAAGTGCATAATGACTGGTCAATGTGCGTCAAATTATGGTGAGTCAATAGAGAACGGCTGGGCTTTTTTTTTCGATTAAGAACGACAGTAATTGTCTTTAACGTCGAATTAAAAGCTTCGCTTATTGTTCCCAATGCATCCACCATTCCCGAGTTTCCGGGTTCGCCTGGTGGCAGGATAATGCTTCTACGGTAGTTTCACCCCCGTTCGCTTATCCACGCAGCGGTTCGCTGTTGTTCCGTTTCGGTTTCACTTCTTTTCTGTGGTTCGTCAAACAAATTTCTTGACGTAACCTCAAATTACGAACAATTAAACCACTCTATAGCGGAATGGAAACCCCACCCGGGGTCCCTCTTCTGTGTACGGCAAATCCTTCCAAAAATGGATTCCATACTTCCGAAGAATTGGTCGTCCCACAAAATGGGTCCTTTTATGAAGCATTGGCCAAAGGATGGAGGAGTTGAAACATGGTTGAAGTAAGTTTTTTTTTGCTTCTTCAACAAAACATTAAAAGAAGCACAAAAACAAGTCACCAGCAGACGTCCTCAGGAGTAAAGAAGTGAATAAAATTACACTTTAAATTGCTTACAGTTTCGACAACTTCTGGTAATGTTCCGCACGCGACACGATAAGCGATCGCGGCCCATGCTTAAGTACCGTGGTACTGGAGAGGGAATAAATTTCAGAACATCACAGCCGACACGTGATGCGTGAAAGATAAATTACACAGTAGTGGCGAAGGTCCTGGCCAGAAAGATGTTGATGGTCGTGTTGTTGTCTTTCGCTGGAGACTTCAAACTTCGTCCATACGTCAGATGGACGGTTCTCGGCGCGTGTGCGAAGAAGCGAAGAATGGGACAACACTCATCGGTTTCTTGATGATCGCGAAGGACCTGGGCGCAGAATGAAGGGTTGGTCGCGCGCTCACGGTGGACGGTTGAGGTGACCGTTTAATTAGCGATACAGCAAAAGGGTCCCGCGCGGTCGTCCCTGCGGGACATGTGCGTTATTAATATTGATGTAAGGTTTAGGTGCGTACCACCTGGGAAAACAGGAAGGCTCCGGGGGCCGTTCGATGTGTTCTGGATCGTGCGCGACGGTATCTTGTCCGTCATGGTGCGATCATAAATTCATAAATGCATCACTTGCGTTTGCGTTGAAACGATTAAAAACGAAAACTTAGATGTATGCAGAGAGATACATTCCAGAGCAGCAGAGTGTCCTGGTAAATGACTTCATCTTGAATGAAGTTGATGAAGTTGAATGAAGCTTGATGTACTGGATGATTTAAAATTGACTTTAAACGCTTTAGCTATTATTTATTTATAATTCCAGTATTACGGCATGACGCCGTAAGCTTTAGCTATTAATTTGAGTTTATTTTATTTCAAATTCCTGAATAAGAACATTTCTTCCTATTTGGCTTTCTTTAACTTCAAGAGGTATTGGCCTACCATTACTAGCTTCCATGACTTAGTTCACCCGTTGCTGGCTAGTCAGTCAGTGTGAAGACCGTCTTCATACATACATTGGGCATCAAACCAGCCTAAAAAATTAAGAATGGAACACAAATAACCTAACAATTCAAGTATTTTATCAAAAAATCAATCATTCCAAGCATTATCCTTTCAAGAAACTAATTGCATCGGTCAAATGAGATACCACAAAAGCTCACCTCCTGACGGTCGGTGTCAATGCAAATTGTTTCCTTGTGGTTTTGCGTGCCAAAGAATTTACGCCAACGAAAGGACGATGTTGCAAATTTGTCAAATGTGGTGACGACAAGCTGCTCGAATGTCATCTTGTGGTGCAATTTTGCACGCATTCAATCATGATGGAAAAAAGGGTCAATTTGTGCAATTCTTGAATGTGTTTTCGTTGCAAGGGAAGGGGTTGGTTCCTTTAACCGAAGTCGTTTGCCTAATGATGGTTATTTTAATTCTTCTTTTTTTGTTTTTCTTCTCTCTCTTCTCCGCAGGTATGTCACACACACACTCGCAAACTGCTGCTCATCAGAAACGCAACAACGCCTCTTTGGTGTGACGTCAAACCGTAGCAAAGCAATCATCTTCCTGGTTCTGTCTGGTGAGGCGAAGCTATTGTGCGATATTGTTTTTGCTACAGCGAACCGGGCCACCCCGGTTCCGGTTGCCTGCACGTCAAAAGGGCACTCTAAATAGAAATAGCTAGAAATGCATGAGCAAAAAAAAACTGCGGCTGCTGCGGCGTACTGCACGTAAGCAAAACCAGAGCGAAGTACAAAATAAAAACTTCATTTCCATACCTCAAGCTCATCATGGCACCGGCCGGCAGCGTGAATATCCCATGTATGCATCGGCACAACGGGAAGAAAACAAACATCACGGCGCTGCACTCGATCTCTTGGCAAAATGAAATAAAAAAGTGATGCAACACCTAACATCCGGATTATGGCGCGTGATCCTTCCGCTTAGGTGACGTTAAACAAACGAAAAGCCGCAACGAATGCGACGCCCTGGAACACGGCAACACGGGGTGGTCCGACCACCGTGCAGTGCAGCTACGGGCAGCATTATCACGCCCGAAACCTATTGTATTTACATAATGAAGCGTCACGATGCTCGTTCAGCTTTTTCTTAGGTAAAGCAGGAAGAATATTGCAAGCAAAAGGGTGATGGGGAAGATATAGGGCAAAGTCACAGGATGGCTTCGAAGTGGGATGGGTTTCCTTGAGTTATCTAGCTATTCTTAATAATTGTACCGAATTCATCTTGATCTCGATCTGGATAAAGAATTTCACGAAATATCTATCTTTTGCATGTAATATATGGTCAAATTGAAATTTGTTCAATTATACCTGCAAATGCCTTATTTTGCATACAATATTGATTGGTCGATTTCCACGAAAACTCCAAAGTTTATGCTTCACAACCATTGGCAGCACACATTAAATGTGGCCTAAATTTGTCCTTCAGACATACGAAGCCACCGATAGAAACTGGTGCAGCAGTGCTGCAGTGCAATCCTTTCCCAGCAATCGACGGTTCGGGGCTACCTAGCACTGTAGGGGACACCATTTGCATGCCCGTCGGGTTGGCAACCGGGCGTGAGATGACTTCCCGATAAACGAAACTAGGACACACCACACTGCAGCCGGAATCCCATCCCGGACTAGGCAGAGCTCCAACCTCATTTAAATCTTCGTCCCGATTCTTATCGTTTGGCAGAGTTTGTAAAAGGATGCTGCTGCTGGTGCCGTCTGTGGGTGGTACCAGTTTGTCGCTTGGTGGCCGTTCGTTCGTTCCGGATGCTCTCTGATTGTCTGTCACGTGGTTTCCCGTTGGTTGGGTTGCGTAGTGCCCCAGTTTAGATAATTGGAGCGTCAATTGCAGAGCGGCAGAGATATTAAGTTGAATAATAGGATTCGAGTGTTAAGCCACTATCGTTGATCTCATTAAAAGAGTTGTAAAAGGATTAATAAAAACTTTTGCTCTTCGTCGAATGGCTGAAACTTCCCAACACGAAACATTCTCAGACAGAATGAAGACTACAACGGAATGCGAAAAAAAATGGAATGGGTTTATTTATTTTAGTTCATCAAAATCGAGGATCAAGATTGTTTAAGATTTCTTGAAACGAAAAAAAAAAACCAATCCCGTATCCATTTCCTAAGTAAACGATGTGGTTGGATAAGATTACGTACGAATTAATTTCCATTAATCAATTTGTTACGCATTAGTCGCTGGGAGATTCGTTTCACTACACAAAGAAAAAGCAAACAAACTTTAACCGCTCGGAGCGCAAGAATTATTCAACGCTTCAACCTTGTTTTTTTTTTGTTTTAAGGATATGCAGAGTAAAATGTGGAAACAAATGTTTGTCAAACCTTTTTTCCTTTTGCCTTACTGTATAACAAATATGAAAACAAACCCCAACCACAACACCGTCCAAGGCGCAATCAAATCAAACTGATGTACCATGGCGGATAGCGTACCGATGTCAAAGCGCATCAGACGCGTCCCGAGAAGGAAGCGCGGAGGCCAGCATCCGATTATGTCTGTTTTGTCTTGTAGGCAAAAACAAATCATAAACAGTAGCAGTGAACAGAAGTGCGTCGAAAGGACATAATCTGCTTTTACATTTTTTACATGTTCACATTTTTTTTTGAAGTAAAGTTCGTGGACGGTGTAAAAGTGTCGAGGGCGATTATTACGATCGTGTACCCCATCTTCGGCGGTTACCCGCCATCGGTGTCCCGATCAAGATTCCTTTTCCCGCCTAGGAGCGAGATACAGCGGAAGATGGTTTATCTCGCATTAGGCATAAGGTAGAGGACCTTGCAGGGAAAGAAAAAGGGATCGTTCGTCAAAGGGTGGCCACCAAAAAAAAGCAACGCTGTCCCGAGAAACAGTCGCTCACAGCCTGTCAGTCAGCCATGTCAAGAATAATTAGCCAGATAATGAAGCGTACGAAACGACGGTCGAGATAATATAGATTGAAATTTGAAGGACAAATGTGGATGCTGCCAGTACCAATGGATGCGCAGCAGAAAGGAAAGAGAAGAACATGAATCAGGCGCGAAACCCTTACGAGGCAAAAATTTAAATTTGATGAGGATTGTTAATGCGCGCTTCCGAAATTTGAACGCGGGGCTTGAGCATGTGAGCATGAGTTGTCGCTGCAGCGAACGAGCCAGGAGTTCCTTCAAATCTGTAAACGATCAACAGAGTGCGCAAGGTTTCTGTTTTGTGATCTTATTATAGCGACGGATGCTTGTTTTTTTTTCTTGGCGCTGATTAAAGGCCAAGAAAAAAAAGCTAGCTAGACTGCATGTGAGGTCTGATGGAAAATAGGCGCGATATTTGGTTACGCACCACGAAAACCGCTTGTAATCGCCTCTGTAATCAATTGTAAGCTAACATGTCCCTCCTCGTTAAGTGCCAGGCGCTACAGTGCAGTGGGATGCAGTAAGGAAAAAACACACACACACATCGGGCTATTTTGGGTTCCTTGTCCTAACATCCTAACATCTTTCTAACCCTTGGAACCTGTATTAGACGAGAGCAACCGGGCTGATTGTCCAGTTCAGGTTCACTTCCTACCGAAGGATGGTCATTTCCAGACCAGCCGAGCTCGGTCCATCTACGGGTCGTGTCCCCGGAGGGTGCAAACGGTCAAGAAGCCGTTTGAAAGGGGTCAAGACTGTAAAGAAACAGGATGCTGCAGAGCATGATGGATCACCGTCTTCGAGACCGGACATTTTAATCTCGTCGCGTGAGAGATGCTGCTGCTGCGCTCGAATTCGATGATGTTTCCATTAGGACGGCAAAGGTTCAACAACTGCTTTACCGCATTGCTCATTTGACTGGCAATGGAAAACAAACAATTCCCAAGCTGGGAATGATTTTGGACTTTCTTGGAAGGTGGAAAGGGGTTAATCGAAAGGGCAGAATGGCAATTTCTTACCTACGTCACTAGGTCATCTTCTAGGCCCAGCGGTTACATGTACAGGGAAGTGAACTGTCGGCAAATTATCACAACATAACGCTTGAGGATATTGTTTTTGGGTGAAATGTTCGTGTGAGCAAGATTTTCACATGCAGATTCCGGTACGGGATGAATTATGAACAGCGGCAGGCAGCAAACGATGCTCGGATATCTCGAGGGATTTAAGTGCAAGATGAGATGTTAGTTGGTAAATCGGGTCACATGGGTATCAGGACCCTGGATGATCGTCCTGGAAATATTTTCCCATCGAATGGAACTTGAAACTCAAACTCTGTACCACTGTGTGCCACTTGCATAATTATTCGTTTATGATATTTTGCGTTGACCTCGTAAATCACGCACGCGGTGTCGCGCTCATACCGAAAATGCGCCTTAATTTATGCAACCCACCGGCGGGGAAGCGAATTTTTGCATTCTGTTTTGGCAACAAATGCGAATGTCAATTAGTCTACCGTTCTATTCCTAATAACCAAAAAGGTCCTGATTGCTTCAAAAATCGTTTAGCTATGCAGCAATGATTAGAACCGTTTCCATTCCAGAGTTGGGCATCCCCCACTGGGAAAGGAAAAAGTCGCAGAAAATGTTGCTGCAATTATGCACACAGCAAACAGCATAACGCCCTGCATTTAAGATTTTTATTTTGCTGTGTTGCCTTTTTTTGTCGCTACGTCTGCGAGCCACACTGCACATTATGTGCCCGGGTTCGAAACAATTCTTAAAGTCAAACGTCGAGAGCGGTGGTGCTACTTAGAATGCAATAACTGTTATGCTAATGGCTGGGCGGGTCCTGGGAGTCACGCGGCAACCCGTGCATTTGTGTTGCTTCTTTTGCTCTCCCGGATCTTGCTGCTGCTGGCCGGTGTTGCTTGCTGATTGACAATTTGTTACGCAAATCGTGTATGCGTTCTTGCTGTTTAAATTCGATCACCCGATCCCAGCATTGCATCTTGGCAGCAGTGCATTCGGGGGCAAAAAAATCGAGTCGTAAAACCGTGCGTGCCATGTATGCCGTTCTTGACATCTTGCACCACACCCAGGGCGGGCTGGCTGGCTGGCTGGATGGCTCGGTTGGTTGGAAGCTTGCTGGGAAAAGGGTCGTAACCCTTTCACTTGGCTTTCCCGCTAGCTGGAGTCTTGAATGATTTTCCCCCTCTCTTGTTCTAGAGATCTCGTCCAGAGAAAGTAGGGTTAGTTTTTGTGAGATGCGTTGTTTGCATCCGTTCCCGAAAATCGAATCACGAAATTCGATTCCCCCTTGAGCGGCGCTGGAGTAACATTTGCATCACCTGAGTGAGGACCTACACGGCGTTGTTGGCAGCAAAAGTTGACATTCCGTTCCTTGTCGCTTGTCACACATCGGACAGCTAGTGTCGCAACTGTTTTTTTTTTCTTCGGGGCCGTTGAGAATCAAGACGAAACACGATAGGCAGGCAGTGAAGGATGAATTTGCAGAGTTCCTGTTTGGTTCTTGTACGGCAACACAACTACAAGGACGCTTGCTTCCAACACTTTCTTTCTACGGCAACTTTCCCTTTCACTGGTATCAAAGTCTGATCACCAGGACTCCTGGTTGCAGTTGTCTTTGGGTTTGAGGGAACCGTTGCACATCGGACGAGGAAAAAAGAGGCCGTCGTAATTTCATGCCTGTTAAAATAACAATCAAAACAAGCGCATTGTGCACAATTAAAATGAAATTAAGTTTTTTTCCCTTCTTCTTCTCTGCACTACTCTGTTCTGTCTTTGGCGGTGTTTGCGCCGTTTGGGTGAGCATATGTCAAGAAGAGTGTACATTTCGATTGATGTACTCGAAAAAAATGAATTTTGAAGGGTAGTAGAAAGGATTGTGTTTCCGGATTTCCTCATCGAATTGAGTGTTTGGTGTTAGGAACACAGCAAGTAAAGAGAGAGAAAGAGTATATCTCTTATCTTAGTCTTATTGCTAGAACAACTAAATTTTAAGCACAGCACTCTATCTCCTTTTACCGATCACTATAAATTTCACCACTGAACAGCCGCTAATGGTCTAAACTTCCTTCACGAGCCAGCTAATCTTTTGCGGCCATGCCGAATGGACCCGATTAAGCACCGTCATTATTAATAATGGCACGAAACCATTAGCCAAGCGAGAGCGGGCATAAAAACTTGCCAAAAGTCTATATCCATTCCATTGGTTTTTCTTTTGCCAAGAACTGTGTTCTAAACTGTTCCCACCCGTGTCCGGAATGACCGATTCAAATGGTACTAATTGTTGTTCGCTCGTAAACGTAAACAAAGCGTAGCATTGGAGGAATCATCCAACCAAATGGCAACATGGCGGATGTTTGTTTGTCGCGAACAGATTTTCAACGCCACACCTGGAAAATGGCATTTGCCAGCCTGGTAGAACGAGTTACAACGGAATGTTGAGTAGTTTTGCGGAATTCCATTTTCGGGAAAATGTAGGTCAGACTTTTGACGGTGGTGGGTGGCTTAATCTTGGAAGGGACATGTTTTGCCAGCAGCAGGGAATCACTTCCGTCAGCTTGGAAAACATTCGTGCTGTTGTTTGGGGCTTATGGTGAGGGTGGATGTTTGTGAACAAACATTTTTAATATAAAAATAACATTGTGCTTGAATCTTTGATGAGATAAAGAGGTTCTAAATTATCTCAAAATAAATGTCTACGCCTAGGATAAACATTTTGCTCGGATAATGTTTGAGCTTATTTTTGATTAATTCAATATAAACGGGCTGGTTGTTATCTGGCCCAAAAAATCGTAAACTACTCAAACAACTATTTTATCCTTGAAAGCGGCAACTCTCAGCTTGAAGCCACTGTCCAAAGTTCCGTCGGTAAATTTTTGCTTCCGCAAAGTTCCTTAGAATATTGTTTTCATTTTACAGAGCCAAAACAAGATGCTTCAGCTCCTTACCGTTGCATCTTTCATGAAGGGAAGGACTAGCATCGTGCTGTCTGAATCTTATTTTTGGACAACAGGATCTAGGCCCTCTGCACCTCTTTGCAGAAGAGGGAGACCGTTCGGGAAGGTTGTCACGGGGTTGTTGTTGTTTCTTGTTTCTTCTACCCAAACCGACACCGTGTCGTCCATACCGACCCAAAACGGTTGTGTTGTTCCCGTTTTGATATGGGACCGTTTTTCCTGTTTCCACTTGGACAGGCAGGTAAGAAAACTGTAACGTTTACGGGAAACCTTCCGCCAGAAACCAAACTTTCCCCCCACTGTCATGTCGGTCGGCACCAACAAGTTACCGACAGCAAGATTTTGTGCAAAATGTATGATGCTCTTTGCTGGAAAACTGTTGCCTTACGTGTATTTGAATGGATACAAAGAGGCAGGAAACTGAAGCACAAACTTCCTTATGAAAAGTGTCGGTCTGTGTGTGTGTGTATAAAGGAAGAAAAAAAATAGAGGATACAAAGGTTTGACAGAAGCATGAGGCAAGTTTTTGGTGGATGTAATTGTGTGAAATTTGCGCAACTTGTTTTTCATATTATTAGCAGTGTTTGCTAACCGTGGGTTTGCCGAAGGATCGCGAAGTTTTGGGAACGGAATTTAATGTGAGCGTAAAAAAATAGAGCATAGAATTTGGTTGCATCTTACTCAGCCGCGGAATGGTATCCCTTTCCTGATACAAGGGAGTCTCTACGTACGCTCTCCTGGATAGTCTGCTTCTTAACAATCGAAAAGAGCGTTGAGAGGAAGACTTTTTATAATTTTAACGGTTTTCCGTTATTAATCTTCCGATTTCAAATTGTATGAGCCGATTAGAGCATTTTTTCACAACTATGTGTTTTAGTCTTATTAGCGAATATTGATTTAAATATTTTAAATGTTTGAAACCATGTAACCGTCAGTCAGTGGAATACGATGGGATGCTTTAATCTTCCAAAATGGTAATTTGAAGGATTTTAGTGGCAGAAATCCTACCTAAATGGTTGTAGTGCAAGTACTTCCGGACTGTCACAGAAAGACCTAATCATAATGCTTCGAATCGCACTGTGTATCTATTTGTTTAGATTGTTATTGACAAAGCTGATTATCGAGACATTCAGCATTTTTGTCGTACCGCAAAGTTCGACTGGCTTAATCCTTTCGAGGAACCAACAACCGCTGCGCGAGGTCATCACCAAGGGGCAACCCACCGATTGCCATCCATAAATCAATCGACCGACAACAAAACCGAAGCCGGTCGTCCAACACCCGATTGATCCTGATTAGAAGCCACGAGCTTTTGAATTAATTTCTATCCCGTACCTTCCGCTTGCGATGCGAGACGGACGGGGTTAAGGCACAACCCTTCTGTTACGTGTGCCCTACAGTTATTGCTGAAGGACCTCGGTCTCGGCGTGAATCGAC
Organism: Anopheles stephensi; assembly: GCF_013141755.1. Classification (NCBI taxonomy): domain Eukaryota; kingdom Metazoa; phylum Arthropoda; class Insecta; order Diptera; family Culicidae; genus Anopheles; species Anopheles stephensi. The sequence continues at coordinate 51,217,258 of NC_050203.1, forward strand.
CATTAAAGTGCAATAAATAAAAGTGTGTTGGAACATGTCTAGATTTTGTGCCTGTGCGCTCCTCGTCTTCTGTGAGGCAATCGAGCAACGCTAAAGATAGTAATATCCCCTTGAAATCCCTGCCCCTCGGTAATCGACGGGGGGGTTGGGCAATTGTGCGAGAGGTCGAGTAGTGTGATTAGATATTTTTTCCTTGCAGCTCTCGGCAACCCTTTCCCAGTCGGCAGTGGAAGGATACGCATCGCTTGACGCGGTTAGCTCGTTCCTTTTGATCATCGAGGGGAGTTCCGGTGCTGGTTGAAGATTTGCTCAAAAGTTGTCGCGAGGAATCTTTCGCGGTCTGAGCGCGGCGGACACTCGACTTCGGCGCTGCAGAAGGTCGAAGGATACGATACCGTACGGGTCATAATTCAACTAAATATGACAACTCGATGAATGGTTAATGCCTTCTAATCCGTTGGTTGTGATAGGTTTATGGCCATGTTTTTCCTCGTCAATTCTAAACAAACGGGTTCAAAGGGATTCATTCCCCGAGGATGGACGAAGATTTAAACGGCACACGATAAGGGCAATAAGGGAGATACGAATTTCGTTAAATCGTAACGTTGCTCGCCTCACACATTCTAATTCCTCCAAGTCGGAAAAACACAATATTTCTCACGCTGATCGCTTCCAAGTGCGATCGATTGGTCCAATTATTCAATGTCTATTTGCAAAATTCCAACACATCCTGACAGCACGCATCGCACAAAGCTCTCTCTCCCTCTAATGCAGCATAACAATTACGTGGCAAAATTTGCGCACACAAACACCGCAACAACGCCCATCTAATCGTCCTCCAGCGGCTCGTGGGTCCTATGCTGTTGTACCACAGTTTGCCTCCCAATTTCCCAGCGTCCGCGCTCGTCACGGTTCAACACACTTTCTCGCCGGGGTGTGCAAATATTTGCGTGGCCCATAATTTACGTCCAATCACGGGGATGCGGAAGAGATTAGAGACCGTACGCAAAACAGAGTGAGTGGACGGCGACGATGCATGCGGTTGTATTACCCGGCTAATGCCGTCAGACTGCATACGGTGTCCTTGTGCAGATGGGATGTCCTGCGTGTCAGGACAGGATTGTGTTGTGCCAAGCAATGCCCAAAAACCGGGTCAATCGAATCGGTGATAAATTGGTAAACATTTGTCATACGTTCGTTCAAACACGGGTTCGCACGGGTGTGTGTGTGTGGCAGTGTGAGTGGTCGGAGTGATTTTCTTTTTCCTGGTAGGCTTTTGCGTAGTTCCTCATCGAAAGAAAACGAGTGCAAGAGATGCTTTGGTGCGGTGTGATTTGATCGCATACTGCAGTTTCAGCTAGAACTAGAGCAAAGCACACATCCAGCTTGATAAATTGTATCGTTATTAATCTTATCGCACCTTTCGCCCTTCCGATTGGTAACATTGGTAGGGGATGGCAAGAATTAGGTTAGGTTTGGTGGATTTGGTGCACCGGTGGGCCGCCAATCATGATGGGCAAAACTAAGTGCAAAACTAATATTGATTCCATCGTGCCTGTTGATCTCGAGCTATCCGAGCGTTTTTTTTTTGCTTTGGACATTTATCATACAGACACGGTGGGAACGTCATAGTCCGTCAGGAGTGCCTGTCACAGTTGTGTATTGTACGAGTGGATTTAGTCCTTTGGCTTTAGTTACCAACCATCACGGTCAGTTGTTCCCGTGAATCGTTAATGTTCTGACTAACCCTTAATCTACCTCTGATAAGATCCTTGATCCAACCGAGGTCACTACCTGAAATTCTAGAACTAGGCAAAAAGGATTGAGACTACGAGAAAACAAAGACCTACAACAAGTAGTTCCTACGCCGCAGAGGAAAAGGGATATGTTTTAGCTGACCATTGGATAGTTTTCTTCTAGTCCGACCCGGGTCAGCTTTTCAGGGAAAAAAGGGGTCAACGATTGTGTTGGACGGGGGGGTACCACCATCCGTCCCAAAATGCAACCGGCACCATTTTTTGATTGATTGCACCGGTTAGATTGGCAGATAGAGCCGTCCGATAGGAATGGGCCCGCAGGGAAATGATGATGTTATTCATGAGCGGCCGGCGGAATTGTGGTCCGGGATACTTGGGATGGGTTCAACCAACCGTCATATTGCACTATCGAGTACGCTTGGCAGCAAAATGTCCCTATGCATGCATCGGTCAAGTAGATGCGTGCTTGGAAGTATCAGCAGAATGGGTAAAGCTATTTTATTGCAGTGACCCACGGAAGGATAATGAAGTTTTGAATGGTTAGAATAAAACCTGTTAGGAGTTTGTTTATTTATACAGCTTTCCTGCTAAACTGACGGACTTCTTTCTTCAACAAGAATGATATGATTGAATACAAACAAAACCGCTTGAAAGTTTGTTGATAGTTGAAAACGTTTAGAATTTAGAATTTTAAACTATACTTTGCAGTACATCACATCTGCGAGAAGTTTGAGGATTGCCCTTTCGATGCTTGCAGCTGTGGTTTCTGTCGAAAAACTTTTGTTAATGTCTTTCTATCCCACCGAGGAAGGATTAGCTCGTTAAAAACTCATCAAATCTTAAAATCAGATAAGAACAAACATACTTTCATCTTCCGATCGGTGCAACAATAAAAAAGGCAGGCCTTGATGCAACAGAGCTCGTTCCGTATCTGTAAGAAAACTGTTTCAACAAATAAATAGATTGCAATCTTGCGCAACGGTTCAAATAGTTGCGGTTTCTGTGCCAGCCTGCCGGTCCACGTTCTAATCGAAATTGAATCCTTTTCGTATAGATTCTTTCCGCATTTTCGTTACCATTTCACCGGTTACCATCCTTCCCGAAGACATCTGTTCAAATAAAGGCATCAAAGCCACAAAGTCCTCTCAGCACAAAGTCTATGATCCTGACGCAACAGCTTGCCCGGGTTGGTGCGTTTGTATTTTTGTCTCTCGATCTGTCGGTCCAATGTTGTGGTCGTGCTTAAGAACTAATCTGAGGTTGAAGTTTTTTTTTGGGCAAAAAATTTGTCAACTTTTTTGGAGAACAGCAAAAAACTGAAACCCGCAAAATCTTAACCAGGTGATGGATGTGACGAGGAACTAAATGGGGAAATAAAAAATGTATAAATCACCATTGACTGATGGTTGATAGAAATGGGAGTAGGGTAAAGAATTTCCAAAGTTTCCAAGAAGCCTCAGAAAATCGGCAACGGACAACTGTTTCAATGCGAGTGCGTGGAGCCACCACGAAGAAAAGCCATAATCTGCACTTCTCCAGGTTAACCAAAATATTTAATTACAAGTCGTGTTTCTAGTTCCCTGTCTTTATTCGTTCGTGGTCGGACTAAGAATGATGGCCCGTCGAGGAGCCTGTCTGTGTGTAGCCGACTGACGATGCACAGATGTCATTTGGCTAAGGTTTTCTAAATAAGGTGTGATGAAATATTATAATGAAATATAATATTCATCACCTATCTATTATTTCTCCGGGGGGTAGAGATCGGGCGTCCTCGTCCGAATATTAACGACAGTATTCAAAAAAAAAGTTCAAATGGTTTCCTAGCCTAATTCCTTATCCTAATACAATTGACATACAATGAATTTGCGTTCCTTAATTTAAGTACCGTATACAAAAAAAAAAAAAAAAATGGTTTCATTCGAATTCTTTTTACGCTATTCCTTACTGGTTAAATTTTTAACCTCTTAATCTTTTTCTTATGTCTCTTAACGCCTCTAGCATTTTCAAATGTTTTGTCCTGTACGTTTTTCACTAGTATTTTTGTTGCTCTAGGTTGCATCTTAGTTCTTATGTTAGGTATAACGAATACTGCTTGCTCTTCTGCTAATGTTGGAGGGACACATTTCGTATCGTTTTTATTAGTTTGCTGTTTGGCGGCTTTGCTCATATTCTTATACGCCTCATCATACAGCACTTGAGCGTTTCTAGATATTTTTAAAAGATTTCTATTGTTAGTGTTGTTAAACAACAATTCGTTGGGCGTAAATTTAGTTGCTGAGTGTACACTATTATTGTAAAGAGTTACAGCAATTTTTGTTAAGGTTCGTGTGTCCGCTCTTTCATATTTGTACTTATTTGTATTTATAATCTCTGTTATTGTGCAGTGTGTTTTTTCAATTTGGCCGTTAGACTCTGAGCAAGATGCATACTTCAACAAAACTCCTAACGATGAAAGATAACTTTTTAGTTGGACAGACATGAATGTGGTCTCATGATCTGTTATAATTTCTTTAGGTAATCCTATGGTAGAAAAGTAAGAAGCTAATTTTTTTTGAACTTGCACAATATTTTTGTTTTTAAGATACAGCATTTGCAAATGTTTAGAAAACGAATCAATGATAGATAAGAAACTACAACTATTGATTATATAAATGTCCATATGAACGCGATCTAATGGTTTCCGGGTGATCGGTCTAGGGGAAATCTTAATATTATAACGTTTTCGTTCATACTTATTACAACTACAAATTTCACAACTGTTCACATAACGTGTAATCATTTTAAGCATACAAGGAAAAAAATACGATCTCCTTAGCTGTTGCTCTACTTCGCATATGCCTCTATGGGCCCTATCATGTTCAGATGTTACAAGAAAGTTTTGTTTCTCAGAGCTTGTCACGTCTTCTACCATATGTGTTGTAACTACGAAATGTCCTTTACTAAAGGAATGGTTACTAAGTGTTTCTTGGATCACTTGCATAAGATTTTCTGGGGCAAAAATCGCAGTTTGCTTTCCGTTATGGTACATTCCTAAAAGCTGACTAACATTACATGAATCGAAATTATTCTTAGTGATTACAGTTCGTTGATAATTCGTGAATGGTGTTTCTTGTACAATAGAATCCGTGTCTCCCAACTTGAATATTAGCTGGTTACGATACAAATTCACAGGTCTTGTTGTGTAGTGGACGTAGTGATCGTTGGATCTATCCGCCGAATGAATCGTGCCACTACTTTGGTTTGTTCCACTTCTTGGTGAATCTGAAATGGAGGAAGCATTAATATCTCGTATTGGTTTGTCGGGATCAATCCTTCTACTCAACGCATCCGCTACTACATTAGTTTTTCCTTCTTTATACTTAACCTCGTAGTCAAAATTTTCCAGCTCTAAACGCCAATTCAGAATTTTTGAATTTTTAAAAGAAGTTTTTATGAATGTGAGGGGTTTATGATCCGTGATTAACGTAAACTTTTTTCCGTAAAGATAAGGCTTGAATTTTTTGACTGCCCAAATTATTGCTAAGGCCTCTTTTTCTGTGGCTGGATAGTTAGACTCGGTGCTATTCAGTGTCCTACTTGCAAATGCTATAGGCCTTTCACGATTATCCTGAATTTGAGACAACACCGCTCCTAAGGCGAAATTGCTAGCGTCTGTGGTAAGAATGAAGGGTTGTTCAAAATCTGGATAAGCGAGGACTTGATCAGAAGCAATAATTTGTTTTAATTCTTCAAATGCCTTTTTATAATCTTCTTCATCATAAGTGACTTTAGTGCCTTTTTTCAGGCATTTTGAAAGTAGTCTACTTAGCTTGGCATAATCTTTCACAAACTTGCGATAGTAACCAGTTAGCCCGAGAAACTGTTTAATTTCCTTTTGATTCGTGGGTATTTTCCAATCTAGAATTTTTTGAATTTTATCGGGGTTAGGTTTTATCCCGTCCTGAGTTATTAAATGACCTAAAAATTCCGTCTCTCTTTTTAGAAATTCACATTTGTTAACTTGAATTTTTAAATTGCAAGCTGCTAATCTTTTCAAGACTTTATCCAAATTTTCCAAATGTGATGTTAAACTATGACCTGTAACAATAATATCGTCCAAGTAGACAAAACAAATTGATCCTATGTATCCTGCTAATACGTGATTCATTGCACGTTGAAAAGTCGCTGGGGCATTTTTAAGCCCAAAAGGCATTCTCGTAAACTCGAAGTGTCCTTGTGCTGTAGAGAAAGCCGTTTTTTCGCGATGTGCGGGATCCATTTCTATCTGGTGAAAACCAGATTTGAGATCTAATGTGGAAAAGTATGTAGATTTTCCCAAACTATCTAAGATTTCCTCTATCTGAGGAATGGGGTATTTATCATTGATAGTTTTTTCATTTAGTTTTCGAAAATCTATTACGACTCTGATCTTTCTTTTTTGAGAGGCATCTGGTTTTTTGGGAACAACCCAAATCGGAGAAGAATATGGGCTGTTGGAGGGAACAATTATCCCATCTTCGAGCATTTCTAAGATTTGCTCCTCTACATCTTTTTTAAAATGATTTGGAAATCGGTACGTTTTGGAATATGTTGGTTCATCGTCTTTAGTTATAATTTTGTGCTTAACTACGGTAGTAGAAGAAAGTTTTTCATTGCTCTTGAGGAGTACCTGTTGATTTTTTAATATTAAATCCAAAAGGTTTTCTTTTTCATAAGGTGTCAAATGGTCAACCCTTATTAACATTTCTATTGTTTTTTTATCAATTGGTTCATCAATGTTTAATGGGATAGGGTTAATGGTTTCAAAATTATTTACATTTAGATGAAAACTTGTCGTAATAGTTGGTGCAATATGAGATTTGCTTATGATTTTTACGGTAGACTTATTGTTTTCTGATTTATATAATCCAGGCTCTATTATAATATTATTACAAAGAACTTGATGGCACGGAACAAACCAATCTCCATTTTCCAGAGTGTCAATTGTTACTATGTGATAAAACAATTTTTTAGATGGAAAATATTTGCGGAATGCAATCGAGTTACCAGCGATGGTTACTGTTTCTTCACTATAGCTGATAACAGAATCACATTCGGCTAAATATTGTGAACCGATAATTCCATCAAAAAACTTATGGAAGTCATATTCATAGTACATTTGGTCTGGAAATTCTGGTCCAAGCAAGTTTATTGATCCTTTCCGTGAAACTTTATGACGACCTGAAGTGTTCTTTATAACTGTATCAACAGATTGTAATGACTGAATTATACCCGGTTTCAAAATATTTTTATTTGCACCACTATCCAAAAGTAATTTAAATTGTCGTGAAGTTTTCGGATGTGTTCCTATTATGTATGGAAGAAAGTCTAAATTGGTAGATTTGTTTCCGTAGTCTCCCAAAAATTTACTGTAATGTCTTCCTCCTCATCTTCAAACGATCGAGTTAAGTTCGTATCAAACGTTTCGTTTGTATTTAAATTTTTCCTATTTAGTGTTAGTCTTGTTCTGCTGGTTTCAGTTTCCATTGGAACAGGGGCATTTGTGTTAGAAGAGTGCACATTTCTCGTGCTTCGGTTCATTGAACTCGATGACGATGCTTGATTTGTAGGTTTTGATCTATTGGCGTTATTATCAAAACGCTTTTGGGATCCTTCACTGTTTGAAAAATGCTTCGTCTCTGCAATTTTCCTAACATTCAAATTTTGTGCTGTCACCTCGTTGGATTTCAATTTGCATAAAAATGCATATGCCTCTTCCAAATCCTCAGGGCGTGCTGCTTGAACATGACCAAAATATGGTTCCTGCAACCCTGCAATAAATGCAGCTAGACTTGTTTCGTCTATAAATTGGTTTATAGCAGACCAACTCTCCTGATATTTATCGGTTTGCCTAGCTATCTGTTTAATCTTTTGTACTAATTCTTTTGTGTGTATGTAATAAGTTTTTAAATTTGCACTGTTATTCATCTTGTTATGCCACAGTTGGCTCATGTGCATTGATAGATCATATTTATCACTGAAAGCTTTCGTCAAAATATCTTTGATTTCTTGAAAATCAGCAGGATTTCCTTCTAAGCACAACGCATCTTTTGCTCGACCTTGTATTTTATTGCTAATAGCATCTTCATACATGCGATAAACAGCAGGATGCACGTTATTTTTAAAAATATTCAATACACTCTCAGCTGTCTTCAACCAAGCAAAAAGCTGTTTTTTGTTCCCATCGTACACTGGTACTGCCTTTATCGGATCTGGGATTTTATAAAAGGCATCCAAATTAGCACTAAGGTTAGCGCCATGCGGTTCGCTACTACTACTAGCTTGATTATTGCTAGACTTGTTCTCTAATGAGAGAATTTTTTGAGATTGCTGCTCGTGAGAGACAGCGAGAGTTTGCACAAGCTGCTTAAGCTGCTCAAGTTGCACTTGTATTTGTTCCATATTATCTGCTAAGGATAAATTCTCGATAGGAATAACTACGTTTGTGGGTATGTGCGAGAGGCTACCGGAATCGTTCGATATGGAATCGGAATCCGAAGAAAAAGCCTCAGCCGTTGGATCTCTCCACATAAAAATGTGTCGGTTAAAAACGTCTCTCTAAGAACGCGTTTTTAATACACTCAAATTAAAGAAATCGAATAGCTCTATTCAATAGTTACTATTCGAAGCACGGTAGCAAAAGTTTTTTTTTCTCTGTCACTCGGACAAACAAAAGATATTAAAAACTAAAAGTTTGCTTACCTGTGCGTTAGTGTTGAAGAACACGTGAGGATCCTAACCTCAATCCGACACTGGATGATGAAAGAGGGAAGAGGATGGTCCTTTCGATGAAAAGAAAACGGCGTTGCCACAAATCGTCCGCACTTTTGGAATCGCACGGAGATGAATATGAAGCCCTATCTGGTAGTAGCTACAAATCCGGACAAACTACGTGAGCTTTTTGTCACTCACTAGCACTGTTCTTTTTTTCTAATCACCTAATACCGGCTGCGCCAATTACAAGTCGTGTTTCTAGTTCCCTGTCTTTATTCGTTCGTGGTCGGACTAAGAATGATGGCCCGTCGAGGAGCCTGTCTGTGTGTAGCCGACTGACGATGCACAGATGTCATTTGGCTAAGGTTTTCTAAATAAGGTGTGATGAAATATTATAATGAAATATAATATTCATCACCTATCTATTATTATTTATTTCCGGTTTTTGTAATTCACATTCAATTCCGACGGCCACCACTCTTCTGCAATACCTTTTCTTGCGGAAGGAAAACAATACAAGGATACCATCCACGCCACGTAGGGCCGGCTTACGTGCTATTAGCTTTCTTTTCATGCGAATTTTTGGCAAGCAGGATTTAACGAAAAACATGCCGCATCCAATTAGTTTCCTCATTCTTTCGTGACCATTGTTGTCGGGAAGAGCCCACCACAGTTCGCGACCATCGGTGGACCTTTTGGAAACCGGTTCCAACGATAGCTCTCGATACAGTTACAGTCAGGTCTGCTGTAGGAAGGAGAGCACGGTCAGGGGAAATGGGAGGATTAATGAAAAAAGCTTGCCAAAATTAAATTCCCATTACCGCCTGAATCCGGAAGTGATGGGAATGAGGAAATGGATGGATTAAAAGTACGCGGCGCCACACAACACTGGTGGACACACCGGGGACGACATCTCTCGGATGACCTTCCGTCCATCAGGACCAATCACGTGATGTGACGCCTGTTGCGAAACTTGATTTCGGGTTTTGTTTTTTTTTCCCGTTTCGGGAATGAAATTCGCAGCAGCGTTACCCAAAATTTCCTAAAGTAAAATTAAATTAACCAACCAAAACAGGATTCCGCGAACGTCGTCGGAATCCTGGGAAATTAAAACCCCAACCCAACGCGGAAATTTGCGCTTGCTCTGTCACAAACAATTAACGGCCCTTCTTTTGATGTGATTTCGATTTTTAAAAACGAATAAAATCAGTTCTATCAGGAGGAAACTGTTATGCTTTTATGCGTATTTGATAGATGCATCTTAGCGCACGGTGGACGCGTACGGACGGGACTCGTAAACCATTCGTGTACCGTTTGAATGAACGGTTAGCATATAATGCCTGGAAGCGGCCGTAGGAAGAGGGATCATAAATAACTTTAAGTGTCTTTTAATTACACCTTAATATTCGGGTGAAGTTTTCTTCCGAGTTTCGTGTGGCCGGTACACTACACTGGAGCACTGGAAGCGTGCACATCGTATACGTAAGGGAATTTGGGATATTAATTCACACTTTCAGGTTTGTAACATCCTAGCTGGAAAGATATAACGCGTTTGTGGTTTTGTGGTTAAAAGTCCCATGTGGCTTTTCCCTATACTTTCTTCGCCACAAAAACATTAATTGCACTTTTAATGAATTGCTCTCGAAATGGTAAGAATCCATTAAAGGAATCGTCTGTTTCGTTCTTTAGGTTCGCCAAATTCTTTGGGACAAGGTGTGGCTGATACGGTGGATGCATTTTTAAGGAAACGATGATTCCATACGCGCTCTAATGGCGCTGTAATGGGTTGCAAAACATCAACTGTTTGGTGTTTGAGCCGTGTTAAGATTAATGGACAACAGAGTGATCTATTTGTATGCTACTTTAGGGATTCTTTTTTTTTTCGACGTTTAAATGAAAGGCTGGTGAGATGAGGAAAATTAATCATGCTCTGTCGACGTGTGTGGACTGAAGGGAGCTAAATGTGTTAGATTTGATTCCTCGCTGATGGTTTCCCAGTGTTATCGATAACAGTAGGAGATCGTTGTTTTCGTTCCTTTTTTTTCGTAACAATTTTTAAATTTAATACAATATCTCGGACGCCTAAGGCATGGACAACTTCTTCGAAGAACTCGAAAATGGATTCGTTTCATTTATTTTGAAGTAATGCGTGTATTGAAAGGATTCTTCATCCCGTAAAGTAACGCCTCTAACAATGCTCATATATATCACACAATAACGATCGTAGAAATGGCGCACGATCAGGAGTGCAAAGGGAATATCACCAACCGACAGCTTTATTTGATTTGGGTATTGTTGCTGAATAATTTTACAACAAAAGAAAAAATATATCCCGGATGTTGTGCCCCAGATTAGGTCGCCGAATTGCAGCGATTGCACACCCATCATACAGAGAAATGGCCGGTCAAAGTAATAAGGGCGGTTCCGTTCCAAAATGGCAAAAAAAGCGCGTATCGTTGCCCTCTTTTTTTGCTTTCTTACCCAAAAAGTTAAAGTTTTCCCTAAAAATTTGAAACGCTCTAGCTTAGCTGATCCTCATCCGGTCCGACTAGGAGAAAGTTTAATATCCTTTTTTTTCTTCGTTGCTCACCCGGCGCCCGTTTTTTATTACTTTTCTTGCGAATTGTTGATCCCTTATTTAAGGTTAATTTTGGTATCCTTCCGAGTGACTCTTATTGATCTGGCAAGCCTCCGTTTTTCCTACCATAATCCCGGCCACTCCCCAGGACCCTAGACGAGTCGTAAAACTTTTCTTGGTTAAGCGAATCTTGCTGTTGCCTTTTTTAATTGAACTGCTAAAAACGCTCTTTATGACAGTTCGCTTTTGAAAGAAAGTAGACAATCATAAATATTGGTTTGCGAAAGAAAGGTATTGTAAAAATGATTTTTGATGTTGAAGTATCGAAGAGTATCCACTTCAATGTTGTGTTGAGAAAGGAAGTACTCGTTACAATTATTAATTTTTGTCACATATTTTCGAAAAAAAATGCAACTCATGTCATTTCAATTATGAAGGGAAGCATTTCTCATGTCATAATTTAAGCTTGCAGAGCGATCTCTAACCTTCATTGTAAAGAGTCTCTTAGCTATTCTCTTCCAAGATTGTGTGAACCATGCGTACCTTTCTACTCGTTATACAAATATCGATCCAACAGGACATCCAGTCCCATATCCCATTCCAGCATCGGGATACGATATTGGGATGATATCGAAAAAATCGGGTCAAGCTATTCCCGCTGGACACGGGAACAAATGTAGAGCTTGCATGTTTGATGATCTCGTTATAAACTGTCCCGAATCGGGGACGGTATAGACTAAGTTCGTTGTCCCAATTTCGAATCTAGTTTGCTCTCAATTACGATGATGACGCAGTACGTTCTGCTTACGCTCTGGAACGAAACATCCTGGTCCTGGTTCTGGTTCGGTATCGATCTGCTGTGACTTCCTGGAATGAGCAGCACCCATCCAGAGCACTACCTGGGGATGCTGCACTCCTAAACGTGCACACGTAATCATATTAACTTTTCATTTCTAGCTTACTATTCAACGCGCGTTTCTTGAAGGCGATTTAGGTCAAAGCCCAGAATAGAGTGCATGTAAAACGTTATATTTTATAGCAAAATTTCAACTTCTTCGATTCTATAAATTGATGTAACATATACCACTTTCATCCTAATAATTTATTCTCAGTCACAAAACAGGATACAAAATCGGTGAACTTATAAACTCGTGAGAAGTTTAACCTTTTTTCAAGCCGTTCCCTGATGTCATCGTAAAATCGTTACAGGATGTGGTCAATAGAAACCGACACCGAGATACACCTTTCCCCGTCAGGGATCTTCAAACCCTGAGAAGATAGCTCATTATCATCGCTCGAGCAGACATTACCTCTTACATCCCTTCACCTCATCCAGACAGTCGAAAGAGAAGCAAAAAATCGATTGACAATTTTTTTCCTCGTCAGTCCGTCTAGTCGTTCAAAACAAGCATAAAACCGGATATAATTGTACACACAAAATAGGAAGAAGCGTAGAAGACTGCACCTCTTCAAGCTATGGAAACCGATCGATGATGACATACGCACCGCCGGGAAGGAGACAATTGTTGCGAGAAATTTAAAACCCATCTCGATCGATAATCCGTCAATAATGATGTACCGCATTTGCATATTTTGGTGTGCCGATGGAAAGTCTCCCGGGGTTTGGTTGTTGATTCAAAGGTTGAGCCAAGTTGAGGATGAGATGTTCACACACGATGTTCGGAGCATAGGTGTACCTTAAAAAAAAAAACAGAAGTAAGTCATATTTCCATGAATGCTTCAAAATACTCGATTCTGCTGTTCCTTTAGACCTCTTCCTATGTCTCTTCCGAGAGATGCCTTGATGTTGATGAAACATGACGATGGATCGTTAGAATGCAATTCGTCTTTACTTTGATGTGTCTGAAGTGTTTTGTCCTGGCATTTTTTTTTTGGCGAATGATTTTTTTCACCAATATAAAGAGACGAGAAGATTTCATTGTTTGGCTCAACTTCATTTCCGTCCTAGACATCGATAGCCTTGTAGCGGTTCTGCGTGACATGGCATTCCGGGTTTTGGGGTTTTCGGCTGGATCAAACTTTCTAACGCACCACACCACCAAACCAAACCAAACAAGCTTCTGGGATCGAATCGAGATCAAGGGGTGTAACGGGCAGAATGCGCAACAAAACGCAACTCCGGTTGCAGCTGCAATCGATATTGTTATTTTAGAATGATTGAACATTGACAGGCGCTCCGTGGTGGTGATACACACGGGGAAAGGAGCCAGCAGAGCCCTCAGATTGCTACTTCATGTGTGCCGTGAGAAGGAATCACCCCGTACTGCGTCTTGTGTCCGGGTCGGGGAAATGGCTAATCCGGCACTACCGTGTACGAATAATGTCGAAATGCCGCAAAACCGATTTGTGTTGGACCGGTGGACGAACTGTTGTTGGTCGTACGGCTTTTGAGCGGTTTATTATGGTTTCGCGTAAGATTCGGTTTCTGTAGCTCTCCCATCAAACGGGGACGAGGTCAACGAAAACGTGAGCGCAGGACGTCCTGTTTTTGGACCAAGGGTAACAATAAATGACCATATAACGAGCATAGAATGTGGGAAAAGTGGAATGTGATGTGAAAATGATGAAGTAAACTGAACACTCGCATACACGGAGCAGGGTGAAACGGGAGAAAGCATTTCTTTAAGATGCGCAATGGTGCGGTAAGGATTATAGCATTCAGGATTGATTTAGTTTGATGTGATTTCATTCGAGCTCTTGACGAGCAGCTACTGCCAGACGTGGTGCAAATGGTGAGTGAACTAAATAAACAAAGAAATATTGCAACAAAATGTGAAACAAAGATCCTAAGTTCAGCCATCAAGCGTCAGCCATGCACGTTCTAATGCGGCATGTCCTTTTTTTCTCCCTCTAATGAAAAGCGTCTCCCCGATACAAGGTAGTTTTGATCGTATCGTGTTGCTTTATCGCGATCAACAACCGCACGCGTAGATGTGTTGCTTACCTCCAAAGGGAGTCATGCGATGATACACCCCTCGTACACTGAAGTTATGCGTGGATACAGTCGAACGGCTTTAGGAACGTCGCATTCGGATACCGACCGCTTGATGGTGTCCCTTCAGCATACTACCAGACACGAACATCGCGACCGGTAAAGGATACCACACATGATGAGGCGTTTGTGTTCCCCCTTTTCGTTTTCTTCAGCAATGCATTTGTAGCGCGTGTTGTAATAAGATTGAAAATTTTATGGACCCACAGATCGTGATAAGCGATGGTGGTTCGCATTGAACATCTGAAGAGTGGTCGGATTCTAATTGCTCGTTTGTTTTCTGTTTTTGTTTCTTTTCAGGTAATATTTCTTCCAGAGCGCATCGCTAGCAAACGGGAATGACACATTCATGCATTCAGGTGTATTCTGGCGTGTGGGGTCTTCTTGTAAGCTGAAGTATAAATTTTACTCTTTTATTAGGTTTCATGGACGTGACTTTAGTTGAAGTAATAATTTCTATGCACTTAGAATACTCGACATCTTAACTGTTTTGTTGGAGAACTTTTATAAGGAATAATTGGATAATGGAATGAGGAGCTTAGAGCAGCCCGATGGTAGAGGCGACAACGGTGCCGGTCTTGATACGGCAGGACCGAGGTTCAAATCCAATCCGGACCTTTCCCCCGTATTAAGGACTGACTGGCCAACTACGTGTTATCATTAAGCGTTGTAAGTCCGAGGAGCTTTTATGTTTATAGAATATAGGGTACATTAGATAGGAGAAGATTCTAAATAATTTCTCTGCTCTAGTCCCGGGTTTGATGTTCTTTGTTTGTAATTTCGGAACTCCGATCAAAAGTGTCAGCTTGGAATCTCATTAGCAAACCGTTTCGAGAAAAGCTCACCCCGATCTACCCACCAACATAATTACACCACGCTTCCACACAACCGAACGTTAGGGAAAGTGCCAATTAAAACCACAAACAGGGCCCTCTACGCACAGTCATGCTGACGGGCTTTTAATTGCTTTATTATTAGCTAGCCCACCTCCATTCTTATCAATCTACTCTCTCCGACTTCAATAGACAATTGTATCTGACGTCCCGGGGCACCACTTCCAAACATATGACGTTTCCACCGGTTTTTTACTTGGACGAGGGAGACGGCTCAGGATCACAGTTGAGGAGCATCATTTCTGGTTCGGCACACTTGGTCGAACTATCAGAGACAATAAAATAGTTAACTTTAGAGCATTGTTTTCTTCTTCTAAACTCTCCCGAAGTGTTAATGATCTGCTAAGGGCGCACAAAACTTTCCTTCGCGCGTGTTAGTTTAAGTGATAAAATGAAGAAATTTAGGCCACTTCTTACCTTCTTCTTTTTGGGAATCATGTCTCACAAGACAAGCGTCTTTATGCCTGTAAACAGTGTTAAATAGAAGGTTCTTTTTCTTTCGAGCTAGAAAGTAAACCGTTGCAATCAACACCCAACACAGTACCCACAACTGCATCATCAGCCGAAAGATAACGTGAAAGTGTTTTTGAGGGTTTTTTTTCGTTCGTTCTTGTTTGACTTTTAATTAGCGGGTACCGTCAGGCTCGCGCCGGTGTCTCCCTCCCTCTCTCTCTTGCGTTAGTGACACTGCCGCCGGTATTCCGTCACCAAGGGTTAATGCACTTTTGCTGTTAGATGACTGCAACATCCGCTAACGCCCGCCCTTTTGAGGCGTACGATAATCATAAGGTAATGCAGTTTCCGTCTGCCTTTCGATGACGTTGTGTGCAAACATGGCGTCGTTAGGATGGGTAGACAACAACAAAAACTATAAAAAAGTTAAACACATAAGTTACACCAAATGTCATGCTTTCGGTGCCCGGTGAGTTAATTTGAGTTGAAGAAATTGTAGGTTTTAAGTACGCTTTACCCCCGACAAAAATCAACTTTGACGGGTAATAATGCGTATGGGAGAGTCAGATTTTTTATGTAAGTGTGATTAACCCGATTATTTGGTGGAAGTTGAACTCCCGCTGGTATGTGAACGAATCGCCACGTGAATTTAGATGAAGTGGTGGCCCTCAAATCAAGTTTTTGCGTCACTCGAAATATGAGGGAGAGTGGCGTTCTTAAGGGTGGATTTTTTATTGCCAGTGGGAGTGAACAAGCGAGGGTTAATTTTTTAAGGAAATATTGTAATGTATATTGTCATCAACAGTATTTGGTAGCATTGGGACTAATTTGTCAGCATAAATTTAAAAAATAGTTATGTTAATAGAGTTACAGCTGATGCAAACTGTCATCATAATAGTTCCACCAGGCTCGGAATACTAACTAGCATCTCTCCCCTAAATAATCAATAGGAACCTAAAAACCATTCAGAAGGATAAAATGTCAAAAATAGAATTGTCATGCTTTCGATACAAATGCCACTCCCATCCCTAGGATCGTTTCGGGAATCCTCTCAAGATTCAAGTAGCACCAACCGAATGCCGCAGTGAGATGACAATTTTACAACAAAAACCACCCTCCAAATGGCACGTATCAGCAGCATTATGAGCAATGCCAGCCGACAAGGAACCTCGGTGCAACTTTTCCTTGAAATTGAATTTCGAAAACCGTTTATTGCAACATGTCGAAAAGTAGAATTTCTTCCGAGTGTTCCCTTCCGAGTGGGCAAAGTTGCACACTCGACTCTGTACTCTGTACTCTCTCGTGTACGAGAAATAAATAAATAATCACAAGCAACAGGAGTAAGAAAAGAGTGCGGCACCGGTTTAAATAAAGGACCGCTGCACCATTTACGGTAAAGGAGGTCCCACCGCAGAAGAGGGTCTGTCCGATGCAGAAAACTCTTTTGCTGCAAAACGGCACTCGCCACAATTCCCCGGATGGGGTGTGTGTGTGTGCTGCTGCTGTCATTGCATTGTGTTCTGTACTTTGTTCGGGGTTTTGTGGACGGATGTACCGTGTGGGAAGAGAGAGGGCTCTTCTCGGAGCACGTTGAAGCTTTCGACCGGGGTGCAACAGTGTGCTGCAGGGATCATATTTCAAGATTTTATTACAAATAGACCCTGTTACTGGAGCTGACAATCGGAAATGGAGATGGTCAAGAAGCTGTGCTGAGACTAAGCCTTCTGCTTAAGACGAGTGTAAGACATGTTCAGAAGTATCGCATTTTTGTTGAAACAATGTGACGTTGGTTAATTTCGAGCACTGATCACATTTTTGAATGCTACTAGGTGACGTCGGGTTTTAAGTGTGTAATATATCTTCCCGTCCAAGTGGATTTCGATTTGGTCAGCTCACGATTAAAACTCATTGGAAAATCACGTACACGCCGAACACTCATGCATATGACCTCAAAAACTATTTTGGAACGATTTTTGTTTCTATTTAGCGCACCGCACCGCAGGTGACTCAAGGGATTGAGGGAAGCTACACGGTACTGCAGTAAGCATTGCAATTTGAATAATGACATCACGGGTGAAACCACCAACCCTATTGAGAAGTTGTGTTAAAAACAAGAACAAAAAATCACAAACAAACGTACCTGATGAATCATGCATCTCGGCGTGACTCGAAATTCACAGCTGGTTATAGAAAACCAAACCGTCGGGTTTACGTACGTGCATCAAAATGTGTCATCTTCAATTTACATTCGATCGAGTATTTATGTTCCGGTTCGGTAGAGACATTTACTATGAGCTCATCAAAACGAAATATTAAAGCCTTAAATCCATTTGCTGGACATAAAAATTGATCACTTAAAAGAATGTCGGTAAGCCTCCAGACGCCCATTGTCTGAAGTGGTTCGTTTGTACCGGCAAAGGATGATTTTTTTACGATCGAAAAACAAGATTTAATACTTCTCGAGGAACCATTTGTGTGTACAGAGTCGTAAAATTGTAACGAGCCAGAAACGGTAGGACCAACTGGAAGCCTCTTAAAGTTCGGATGCATCTTCGGTTGCACTTTTAAGTCAGAATTTCTGCGCAATAGTTTGAACGAGTTTTAAACGGACACAGTCTTCCTGGATGTTTTAAAAAAGAAGGTCGCAATCAGCTCTTACAATACATTTATGCGTTGGAAGAAGCCAACAATATTCGTGTTTTACGACTTTTTAATGTCTCTTAGTGTGGCGTACCGAAATTGCTACGGTTGTATTTTGGCTCTGTAAGTGGATTGGGACACAACCTCAAGGCAACAGGAGTATGGAGAAGACACTCTCAACCCAATGACCCTTGCGGCAATTGTGATTGTAAAGGAGCATAAAATGTGTATACAGCATGTGCTTGCCATACAGGGTTTTGACCGTACGCAACATAGCAGGAAGTCATTTTGGTAGGCTCACCACGAATGGGCCTCATAAAAATCGGATCCTTTCTTGCGCAGTGGTACAACTTAAACCTTTTTTATGAGATACTCTCGAGGTTGGGTACTCTTCAAAAATGACCTTGACATTATGGGGCAGGATGCTTTTGACAGAATGTCTTATATGATTTTTCTGATGCTTGCAAGTTAACTGCATGTGAAGTCAAACAGAGCGTTAGGCCTCTCAAAATATTTGGAATATTGTATAAGTCTCATGTGGTAAAGTCCCAAGATACACCACAAGATTAGAACTTAATCTTAACTCAAAGAAGATCTCTCTTCAACGATGCACTCTGACCCATTTGTTACTCCATCATTATCTAACCCCACGTCAAGGGTATTAGATGACGAACGTGTCAGAAAAGTTCATCGATGACATTGTGTCATCGACATCGACAGCTTCCAAAAAAGCGCATCCTCCGAAACGCATCGTCTCGCGTTACACAGGCTGGTGCAATCCGTGAATCATTCCAACGATGAGATGATTTTCGATAGGAGTAACTGAGCAAACACTACCTTCACGCCCCAACAACATATTCACCCTCTCGGAAGCGACCATCCCGCACGTAAACAGCCACCACAGTCGCTCGTGTAGGTGGTGTGGGATGATGGGATTGCCGTGCGAAAGAAGAAACAGAGTTGCTGATTCACACCCCGACACTGTCGTGTGCCATTAACCTGTGATGCTGTGTGTGCACGGCAAAGAAATGGGCAGAGAGAACATGATATCACCTTCCTCCCAACCCATTCCCATGCCAAAGTAAAAGGTTGCTCGCCCACACGGGTTTGATGGTGCGCTTCGTTCGTTCGGTTGGGTCATTCTCCTCGCGAGTCTGCCAGTCAGCGAGGGAGAGCGAAGCTCAAAGGATAGCTGCTATAGGGATCATCGTTAGCATCGTGATGGACCGGTGCTTTCTGTTGGAGCTTTGGAGTGGAATCTGGGGGAACCTCGTCGCTGGTGAACGGTTGGATGATTTGGCTGGACATTGCATCAGAGAAATCGGAGTTGAAAGAACTTGGTTGACCTCCAGAACGGACGGCTAGCAGCGCTGATAGTGGTTAGGATCTCGGTGGTGTGGGGAAAGAACGGTCCTATTTTGTTGTGCAAAGTTGCATGAAATAATTTTGCTGTGTCCACTCGTTTTCATGAACTCATGCATTTTTGTTTAATTAATTCGCTTACGCAAAGAAAATGGTTGGGGAGATTTAACATTTCGCTTTATCCCTTTTGGTAATCCCCTGTGGCGATAATTAAGACTTTTCCCGGCAACCAGAGACGCTACATCGTACATTTGGAAGAAAAAAGCTAGCCCAAGTACTTCATCATAATTATATAATCTCAAACACTTATTGTTCGACGCTGTTTTATTCTTCATAAATTGGGATTTCCACTGCAAATCGATAATGCACACAAGAAAAAAACCACATCTCAGCTTCTTACCGAAAATCGGATAATAATATTTATGGTTTTGTTCATTATGTCGAGTACCGATCACGCCACGGGCGGTACACCGATCACGCTCAACACGATCTGTCAACGGTGTAACCGGAGGGCGCGTTCGTAAATTGGCCAAATGCAAACCGGTGCGGCCGAAACGTTTCCCCGTCGAAGCA
The DNA here is from genome assembly GCF_013141755.1 of Anopheles stephensi. Classification (NCBI taxonomy): domain Eukaryota; kingdom Metazoa; phylum Arthropoda; class Insecta; order Diptera; family Culicidae; genus Anopheles; species Anopheles stephensi. The sequence continues at coordinate 51,237,259 of NC_050203.1, forward strand.
TCGATTGTATTGGGAATTTTCAGCAGTGTTTTTGGGATTCTGCTCTCGTCGCATGAAAAGAGGGAAGTTCTTCTGGTATTCGGTGCGACCATCCTTGAAATCCATTCGGTCCAACCTCCTGTCATCTGGAGGCGTGTGCGATCGAACGGTCGGTCGGTTTTCTTTCGCCACAATCGTGGCGTCCGTCCGTGCTGCCTGCCTGATAGCATATAATTAGAGCACCGGGGGAAAAACAACAGTGGCGATGGAAGAAGACGCAAATAATTGCATTATTTCGATTGTTTAGGCAATGGTTTGGAAGTTTTTTTTCCTTCATTCTTTTTGAGAGTTTTCCTGAGCTTTCCCCCTACCTCTACCGTACTTGCAGCCATTCGGGCAGAAACGATCGCCATAATAATAATCATTCTCAAGAAGGTTTTTTTTCTATTCCTGAAATAGCATCCTTTGCAATTGTGCCGAGTGCCAGAAAACAATGCTTCAAAACCATAAAACAAAACCAAACTGTACTGAACGCTCTCTGTTATTCGTTCTCAAGGAAGATGTTATACAGTTTTATGAGCTGTTCCTCCTTTTTTCGTGTTTTACTTGGCTTACGAACCCTCCAATTAGTGCCACCTAACTGCGGGAAAAGTTCCTCCAGGATATTACCTCCACCAGAAGACGCTTGCTCTCGATGTAAGCCAGGGTGGACTGATGTACCTCTGCTTATGAATTTGCCACGGTTAGCGTGGTTATGATCGTTGGTGAAATTTATGTACTTGGCCAAAAATTAGAACATCTCTCATTGGGTGTTGTTGAAAGAGCGATTCTAGAGGATGGGACATCGATGCCTCAAGATCTTGCGGATCTAGTTTTTATTGTTTATTTATAATTTATTTGCCGATAAATAATAATTCCGGTCGATATTGAAAGGGGAGAAAAGAGAAATATCTCCTGTTGTTTCCCATTTTCCCGATGTGTCCCTTTGGATGGTCTCTGCATTGTCCTCAAAATTGTAGGAATCGTTGAAATGCGTAGTTCAAAAGTGAAATAGGAACCTTATTGTTTTTCCCGCCGGTTTAAGCACGACGACAAGCATTTTCGGCTTGAAAGTGGTCGGGCGAGCATAATGATGTGGTAAGTGTTGTGGTTTGGTCCATCGTCCCAGGGGATGCTGTAAAACTTGTAATTGTTTTAGCAACATTCCACCCAGAAGTTGGGAAATACGATTGCCCGGTTCCATTCATGATGCACCGCAGTGGTGTTGGTACGGAGAAGGATCGTCGTGCATAAATCAGGTCTATCTGGCGAGTTATTCTAGACGCACGGAATCAAACCCTCATTAGCATTAGACCGACCGGGCATTGGGTCGGTCGATGTGTTGTGTCCTGCTGGTTTGTTTCATGCCGAACCGTGTCAAGGTTTGGGAAGGGAATGAAGTATCGGTCGGCCCATCGTGCCGTTGGAATTTTGCTGCTTCTTCTCGAAATCAAGATCAACCTTTCTCCACCACCTTCGGGTTGGATTTTCCACCACCACCAATCGTTGGAGTGTATTTTCAACCGGTTAACAACCGAGTGTTGTTCGCAAGGAGGCTACTCCCGGGAGGATTTATTTTTAGACTTCGTTTATAATCGAACCCCATAACCATCTCGTTCGGTGTCCCGATCGTCTCATCGTACCGTGGATGGAAAGGTGATAGAAAATTCTTCATCGTTCGCTGTGGAAAATAGGGGCTCCTGCGCTCCGTGAGCTGATTGGTATAGCACTGGAGCAGCATCTTGGTGCTCTAGGAGGTGTTAGGTTAATTGGATGAAATTCCTGCCGAATGATTTTTCAATCAGCCGGCTTTCACCCAGATATGTATTTTTGGACATCCAGGCACTCTGATGATAGAGGGCAGATTCATGGGTTTCCTGGAAAAAATATTATTTTCGTTCCCATTTTTTTGCTGCACCATTCCTAAGACCAATACATTGCAAATATTATACGGAAAAAATGTACATACAACAAAAATATTTGTGGATCAAAAACGAAACATCTTACACGTGAGGATTAAGTTAATGAGCCCGGATCGTCTAGCGAGTCTGTACCTGTTTTCCATCTCTCTAGCCTTCACATCCCACACCACACCACGGGAGGATTCCCATTACAGATACCGAAAGGACATGAAACGTGACCCGTAAATTAAGCTATCGGCTTATGAGGAAGGGGTTTTCCATTCTGAAATTATGTTTTAAATACTTTTCCTTCCCATCAAACCTTCCAGCCGGTCCAAAGGCAGCAGGTTGTTTATTGAAAACTAACCCAATCGGATTAGGGTTTCACCAGCAACAAGCGTGCGACCTGTCAGGGAAACTTGTCTTCCTTCGTGTCTTGTTTATGTTAAACTTTTCGTAGGTGGCTAATAATATCTGGTGTGTGGTATAGCTTACGGGATTGGCAAGACAAGGTTAGGGCAATATTGAAATGTTTTATGTCGGATTTAATTCGACACGGAATCCTCGCTACGCTTGGATGATGCGTTAGTTGTAGAAAGAATTATAGTCCAACGCTGCAACTATTCTAGCAATCCTCGTAAGGCACATTTGTTATAAAATCCAATCGCAAATGTACATCTGTGAATGATTTTGAATATAGCAACATCGTTATTGTCGTAATCGGGTGGATGCAATTTATCTTGAGCCTCAATTCCACAACTCATTCCCCGACAATACACTCGTGCAGCGTCTGAGTGTTTGTGGGACACGTACAACTGAAAGTCAATCAGAAAAAAGTAACTTCCAAATTGAATTGGAACCATTTTTTGTCCCTTTTGTTACACTCGTACAGATTTCGTAAGAGGTAGGGCTTTACGAAGAGAGTGTACACGAACGACCATTTTCTGCAACTGCATTGCATAAGTCCAATCTCAGAAATGAAATTATTCCTGCATATTTTTTTGTTCATCACAACCCAGGTAAGATTATGAGTTCTTGTTGCGCATGGAGCAGAATGGCGGTTGAGGGTGACAAAGATATGATGATGATAAATGATAGAATTAAGAATGGCATCCTGCAGGAGCATTCTTTCCTAGAAAGCATGAATCAGCATTTTTCCTCGTCGACAATTGGGTTGAAGGCGGTTCCATTCTTGGATGGTTTTGCCGCCAAAGTGTCCTTATCGAGAGTGAGCCAAGTACGATAGAATGATATCTTCAACGAAATCGAACTCATGCGGTTAATGCTATTGAGGCGTCGAATTATGCAAGCTGCGACTGCCTCGGACAAGATCGATATCGTTTGTTTAGGAAAAAGGTAGGAAGACCGTGCCAAAGACGCACTTTATTTTCGCCTGTCATGCCTTCTTTTGCGATTCGAGCCAAAGCCTTTGAGAGAGGTCAAAGTATGGGCAGTTGGGAAAAAAGCCATTTTAAGATCCTCCTCTTGGCGACCGATACCGATGATGACCGATTGTGAACAGTGAAGAGCGTACTTTATCAACTTCGCCATAGTCTTTGGCACTTCTGCTTCCATGCGTGAGGGATACGGAGAGGCCTTCTATCGAGCGGTATCACTTACCCGTTTGTACAAACATTGCCTTTGCCTCTTGGACCGCCAGTAGAGGGAGATGCATGAATAAATAATGATGAAAAATTATACCTGCAGTGGAGAACCTCTGGCAGGAGGAACTCGCTCAAGCTGCTAGACAAATCTCTTGTGCTCCAATGGCCGAAAGCAGAAGCAGGGAAAGTGTGTGCCGTGCGGCCAGGGAATGGAACTGCTGCAATTCAATCCCGAGCTTTATATGGGCATGCATGCAATCTTGTACGAGAGGCTTTTCAATTGGTCTAAATGTTGTACATGTGTTTGCAGAAGCGAACAACATAGTTGTTAGGGCTCCGATAAACAAGACATTGGTGGAAACGCAAGATGCCGCCGTTGCGATAGCGTAGCAGCAAGAAGGAGCTAGGTGTAGGAGTTGAACAGTGTGCTGAAACTGTCCAAGCACCAAGCATAACAAGCATAACACACGTCTCGAGCGATAACGGAATAGCATAAGCACCTTTAAGTAGACGGAACTCAAAGAAAATAAAAAAAGGACGTGAGGGAATCGGACACGAGGAAAAGGACGCAAAGTACTGAGGCAGGCCATTGATCCCTCTCTTGGTGTTGGTGGCACGTGAGGCATTCTCGAGCACAACAACACCTTTGAGCGAAAGGGAAATAAGAGGCGATAGTAGAGGATAAGGCAAGTATAGCTACCAGGAGGTCTCTTGGGTTTCTATTTCTGAACGATGGATGTTTTTTTTTTCTTCTGTTGCCTTTGCTGTTGCTACTTCATTTCTGCGGAAGCTGCATGATTTCACTTACACACCCAGGTGCGCGTGGTACGCGTGCAGATGACGATTGATGTTTGCCGAGACGACGATACCAGCTTACCGTTCGGCATTAGCTTGGTTTGGCCACCTACTTGAACACCGCAGCGACCCAGAGCGTTCTCTCGGCACACTTATCCTGTACATTGAAACCTCCTTCTCATCGGGAGGAATTGTTTTGTTTTTTTTTTTTTGTTTCTTCCTTCCACCCTCAAGGACAAGACCGTTTTGCTAGGCATTACTTAAGGCAAGGCGATCCCAACAGCGAAAGAAAACGATAAACAAGATAAAGGACGATAATTTTGAAGGCGTTTGAAATTTACGATGGTCATCTTCCGGGAGGCGGCATCCCTTTCCCTCTGCTTGTCCACGTGCCAGACGATACAGCTACAGAATTGCGGATGCAAGTGATCTGTTTCGGCTGCGCGGGACACAATAGAAGCTGTGATGCAGCGAAAAATGGTCAGCCGTAAAAACGGGAACGGCAAGAAGCGGTGTGTGCGGTGTGCGTTGCGGTATTGGGCAAATGGCACTGCAACCAGCTTGCCATGCATTGAAGTTCAGTCTGCCTTTATGACGTACCGATGCCGTTTGCAACTTAATTACGTACGTCAGAAAGTCGCCAAGAACATCGGTTCTTACCCTCGAAACCGCTGGGTGTCCTCCTCCATTGTGTGTCCGTTGTTGAGTTTTGGGTTCAGAAAATAAGCATAGCACGAGCATGCGAAGCTGACGGAACCTTTGATGAGTTCATTTTTGAAGCGTTTTTGTTTTGCTCTAAATTTGCCTCTGTTCAATGGCAGATGGCAGAAGGCAGCAAAGGAAATTGTTATCATTCAATTTAGGTTAGGGACTTTTGTATTTCAAAATTACGAATATTTACTCGATAACCTAACCTACGACGACTCTACCCTCACAACAGCTGATGGCTAAACCGTTCAAATTCTAAATTCAACCTTTAGTCGTTGCAAGATTATAACCAATAAATTAATTGGCCTGTTCAAAACATTTGGAAAGGTTTTACTGAGCGCCTGAGCGCTATTTTGTTTATTACAATAGAACGGCCTGACGGTATGACTGCCAGGGCGTTCCCCAAGAAAATGCAAATTACACTAAATATATCTATCACAGCCTATCATTTATTCAATAATATTGCTAACTTTATCTATCAAACAATTTCTAGATAACTAATTGTTTCATGGTGTCTCTTTTCTCTTCCACAGGTAATTTGGACTCACTGGCTTTCTACTATTTCTTCTTTCTCTTATTTCTTGGCACTACAACCTCGAGAGGTCTCCTGGCTTTCTGAGACTTGATTTTACCCGTAGCAAAGTAGGCTTTCTACTACTGACCTCGAATAATTCATCCTGAGCATCTCTAACACTCTGCTTTAACCGTTCCGTAAATGATGAAGTCGACTTCATCCACCGAAATTCCAATCCTTGACCAACAGTACAGCCTTCGCTAATCGTCTCGTATCATAAACAAGCATTAAGTCGCCCGATGCGCATACGCCACAGCGCTAAGCTAATCAAACAGTGAAGTCGCACAACCCAAACTCGATCCGAGAGCAGCATTTATTTGGTATCGAGACTATTTGTTTTTTGGCTGCCGCCGAAATCCTACTCGCCGGCACGCCGGGCACCATGTTTGGAGTGAACTGGTCGGATTATGTCGTAAGGATTTGTCACCAAATTGCCCACCGGCTAAATACGTCCACGGATACTCGCGGCGGATCCGGTTTCTGTGATTTAGAGGGGCGGACGAAGCAAATAAGGTTGCTCTTGCAACCGACTGCAGCATTGACCATTGTCCCGCGTTTGCCTGATGATTGTGCATTTAAGGGTCGGCAAGGACATTGTTTAGGGCGAGTAGACTAGCTAGCTTTACTTCAAACGTTTGCTATCCAAAAATAGGAGACTCATCGGGGATTTTTTTTTTTATCGAAACAAAACTCATCATCGACGCGTGGAGTGTATTTTTGTTTTCGTTACTTATTTTTGCTGCCTACCCTGCAACTGTACAGTCTACCGCGTGCATAATACTCTAATCTTTCATAGGCCGCACCCCGCTCAGAGTACTTCTGACTGTCATACTGTGCACCGTCCGTTGGTGCATTCTAATCCGTCGCTCGTTATTAAGCGGTAATGCAAATAAATGAATTACATTAAATAAACACAGCAAGCTAAATAGAGCGAGAGGGAGAGAGAGCGAATGAGTCCTGCAAACGGATAAGTATCCTGCGGGGAGATGGAAGTTTAATCCATTAGCAAAAAAAAAGATCTGATAGAAAAACCGATATCACTGCCACGGTGACACTGCAGTGCATTAGGCAAGGATATTAACTCCCCAAATCATTAAACTGCTGTCGTCTTTCCGCGCCCGCCACATCATTGATCTCCTCCAAACGCGAACATTGCTCAAGGCGAGACGAAAATAAAATACCACGCAAACTGTAATCGCTTTTAACGAACGGATCAAAATCGGGCGACGGATATAAAGACGCACAAATGCAATGCCATTAGTGATTTTGCCGCTAAACCCCGGGCTTCCACAAATCCCGCTCGGCGACGGACGTTATGGTGTCGATTGACTACCAACCATCAAAAATAAAGACAAATCGGCTGGTAGCGGGTATTGCAGAATCTGCCATTGGCTAAAAGGACATTACAATACGGCGCGTGGTTACACCGGCGGACCTGTGTTTAGTACATCCTAAAAATAGCGAATGGCAAAGGAAGCCACACGAACGATGTGGTTGGTGGTGGTGTGTCTGCCTAGAGAATGGTGTGTATGTGAATAATGTAATACGAAATCAATACATTCGATCGGTCAACGTTCGCCGAGCAAGCAAAAGTGGATCGAAAGACACGTCGTTCATTGTGTTGCTGTGCCCTCCTATATGCCACCATAATGGTTTTTGTTGTCTCGGTTCTGAGAAAAAGGAAAACCCCGATGCCTTTCGAAAAGCTCGGAGGTGAAAGTTCAAGAACATCTGCTTCTAAGTGGTCATGCATGTATGCAGAATGACATAAGGGCATGTAAAGTGCTGTAAGTTTTAATTTGTTTGCTTCTGTAAGGATGTTCGTTGTGCCTGGGGGAGCTTCATGTAATGGAAGCTTTACCCGATTTAGATCATTTAAAAATTCAGTTACATTCCAAATACACTACATAGCTCAGTTACATAAATTTACATAAATTGCACCGATAAAAAGGGGTTATGTGTTACAGTAGCAATTAACGTTAAATTTATAGCAGCATTACCATTTTTGCACATTCGACTTCAATTGGCACACATAGCATGCTCGTGTAACCATCAGCAGCTAACGTATCAGCTTCACGACCTCCATGTCGGTGTTATAAAACGCATAATGCCAGATTAGCGCTGATCATAACTTAACGATTATTTCGAAATGGATCGTAAATTTGAGAGCGCTCAAAAGATGTAACGGATGGAAAACATGCAGGATTCTAGTTTTACCAAACGTCCTTCCAAGCGAGTTCGAGTATCAGTGCCGGTTGTCGTCGAAAGCTCAGCACAGGTCCTATTATAGCGCTCTGATTACGGTACGATAGTCATCTTTTTCGATCGCTCTTTCATTCTCACCCCGCCTAATGTCCTGCCGTTCAACGGACACCACCGCTGGCGTCGAGTTGCGTTACCACTGGCAACGCAAATAAAAACTGCATTCCCTTCGCGCGTACTCGCGCATAGTTTTGGGCACGTGCTGCTCGTGGGTTTCATGTTGCTCGATGCCGCGAGCCCATAATTCCTAAGCCCTGAACAATTTCTCTAATCCGCTAAAAAATTATAAAACCTCGAACCCCGGCCGGCCGCCGCTGCACCGCACCGGCTTAGCGCGGCGAGCACGTGGCACGAGGGCAAAAACACTTTTCATAAATAAATACACCGGGAGAAAGAATCAACAAATCGTTTGTAAATTGTTTGAAAGCAACCTAGAAAAAAAATCGACGCCGCTTAAATCCTTGGCCCCCTTTGCGTTGCTTACCCCCGATAATAGGGAAAAAGGGATAACGATGGCATGCACCGGTAGCAATTTATAATTAGAATAATTAAAAACTGAAATCAGCTTTCGAGGTAAATTGTAGCTGAAACGTTATTTATGCGTCTAAACAGTCAGATGAGCGGGAGTGTTTGCAACTTTACGATAAGTTAGGGAAGGGGGAGGGGAGAAAATGTGATCCTTTTTTTGCGAATATTTTGCACCATTCGATTTTTAAGGTCGAAAACAAGGGGGAAAAGCAATCGAGATTTGTGCAAGGTAAATTCGTACCAAATCCGCAATTCAAAGTTTTCGTTTGGGCGATGGATTGGTAGATGCATCCGTGCGTTCATGCGTTATTTGCACGCGCATTGCATTGATCCATTTTGCTAGTCAACATTAAATCACCTCGTTGATTTTGTTCCTCTACTGAGAAAGTAGTAACGCTTCCATTTTGCGTCTACTTAATCCTAGGCAAAATAATCCACAGGTTTACGTGGAAAAAAGTTTAAAAAATAAAACTCTTGATAGAAAACATCACATCCCACACTCGCTTTATTTGCTCATGAAAGCGTTCCTCTTGAAAAGTTAGCTGCAACTGGGGTGCTACTGGTTCAAACCCCTTTCTGCAACCCTCTGACCGCTTTAGAGCGCGATTAACAGGCACCGCAAAATACTTAACTTTGATGTAGAGAGAATGACACTCACGCACACAGTGAATAAAGGATAAACCGCACGTTTCTAGTTGCACCCTCGACCAGCCGCAAACGAAATGGGGTTGACATTATTTGTGCAAATTTTTTTCCGGTGAGCGGGAGAAAAAATAAATCCGCGCAACCCTTTTATTCCGTTTTCTGCTCATACCATCGTACAGGACATTCAGCAAGGACCTTTTTCTCCAAAACGCAACAAAGTATAGCAAAAAAAGCATAATGTAAACAGCAGAGCACCCAAAAAAAAAAAGGTGAATTGCAGCCACCGTACAAAACAAAAACATAGATCGGATATCGCGCGATCCGGTTCCGGTGGCCACAATCATTTTGCCGTTGTGTACACAATTGCGGTTCCCGAATTTTGTAGTGGTGGCTTCTCCGCGGTGAATAGGATTGCTGGAGTTTAAAAAAAAATTGAACCATCACTGATGCTTAAACCATTCCCGACGCCGATTGATTTTAGTGGTGAGATAATAGCGGTGGTACTTTTACGGTTATCTGTAGTCAAATCGTGGCAGAGTTCCTATCACGTCCAAAATTTTGGATTTTGGTACTGTGGGGTTAATCAGCGTGGTTAAAATTTGAAACCATTAGATCGCCCAACAGATCTCCCGGTAGAGCGTGGCTTATCTGAGCCTGTCACTCATCCCTCACGTCGCCGATAGCTGCCAGCCAAAATAGGACATCCATAGCCACCCTTACGCATCCTACTTAACCCCTTTTGGATGTGCGCAAACTCACCTTACTTGTCATTGTCTGTTTCGTCCTGCGTTCCTGTGACGTGTGCTTCCGTTGTCATCGTTTGGACTGTCATCCTGTCAGGTTCGGGTCGGTCGATCGCTTACAACGTTAAAATGACACACCGTTTCTCGCGGGTCGTAATGTGTATCTCTAGCTACATTGTTGGAGGGTATGATGATACTACCTTTCCCCTTCTTCTTGTCCAGCAGGCGTACCTATTCCACCCTTCGGAATCGGTTAATCTGATTGTCTCATAGATGAACGCGAACGAGTGTGCGCACTGACCGGAAAGTACTGCATTTTTGTGTAGGTTTTGTGAGGACTAAAGTAAAGCCAAAAAGAAAAAAGCAGACAGCAGAATCCTCATCCCCGACAGCATGAAATGATACACACACGGCGCATTAGAGTTCAACAGTAAAAAACAATCTCCTTTGTAATGATATCATGAAAATGATTCCAGAGTTTCTTTTTCTGGCTGACATGCTTACATACTTTACAGCAATGCTGAGTTGAAATTCGTCAATGGGGCATAGGCGCTTCTGGAGACTGGAGGGACCATTTACACTCCGCGGACATCCGGACAACGAGTCGGAAACAAACGAATACGTAACAATCCAAATACGCGCTGCACCACATTTCGATTTGGGATTCGTCCTGTTTGAAGTCGTCCTTTTTCCTTGCTTTTTTTGTGTGTATTGACGTAGCAGAAGTAACAGAAAAAAACACAGTTGTACGTTCTGATCCTCTTCATGTTCATTCATGCGAAAAACATGAAAAAGGTAGCACGGGACCGCTAGCGTACATCATCAAGGACGGCATCTCCCCCCCATACTACTGGGTTGCATCCTTCCGCCGGACGCATAGAAGAGGACTTGTCGATTTCTCGGGTGTGTGTATTCCATTCCATATATCCGTTTTCCCCATCATTTGGGTACTAGAACGCTGCACATTGAGTGACGTGAGTGACGTGCAACAGCAAAAAACGGGGAAGTAAAAACCAACCAAGTGCTTGCCAGAGCACAAAGACCTACAAATTGCATACCATTTTACGCGTACTGGCAAAAGGGACATAAATTGCGTGATTTTAGCATGTAGTAAGTGATTTTTTGCGAACATTATTCCCTTCCGTTTTTTGTGTACGATTACTACACCCAACAAAAAAAAAAAAAAGGCAAATCGGTTCGGGTACTCGAGAGCTTCGCGAGAAGTACGTTATAGGAGCACTTCAAAAGGATTCAGGAGCTATTTTTTTGTTTCGGTCTATGTTTCACGTACTCTCGCGCACGTCAAATCGTGAAAGATGGATTTTTTGTTTTCGAGTAGCATTTTTGAGACTTGGAGAAGAAAAAAATCCAGTATTTAGCATCCGTTGTTTGTGCCTGATTCATGAGATGTGGTTTATTGGTCGTAGCTTTCAAGTGTGCAAATTTGCATTCTCTGCAAGTACTTGCCCGTTCTGTATGGTGCAAAAATAAAAGACCATCCACCTGGTCATTTTTGGTTCTCTCCCCCCCTTCCGGTCGACCGAAAATTTTTATTAGTTCAAGTGGTTTTGCCAATCATACCCTGATCACATGCTTTGACTGGTCACACATCATCACATTCTGCTGCGGGAACACCCATAACTGACGTGTTCGCGTGCGGTCAGTCGGCAAAGAATAATAAAAATCTGAACCAGACACGTGCATAGCTTGTAAGGGATAAATGGAAGTGATTAAGAGACATCCAACACACCCTTAGAAAAGAGAGTGAAAATGGGGGAAAAACAGGGGACATAAAACCATTTTAACCGAAAAAAGTCCTACAGACACCAAACTATCTTTTATTTCATTTCATTATTCATTTTTCGTTGTCCCACTTATCACAACAATCTTCATGTAACGATATTGTCATTTCACACCACCGACAATTCTTTCCCTGTATGTGGAGCATGCCAGCAGGAAAACTGGAGAATAAAGGGAACACGAACTCGCACTCGCAGTTCACGTGTGCAGTTTGTGTTGGAGGTGCTTTTGCTATAATTTTCAAATTAGGTTTTACGACCGGATTGAAGCTTGGAGTTAGTGGTGTGCCGAGGGAATTTACTGTGTGCAGTTGCTGCCCATGTTACGAATCGCGTGCGCCAGACGGTTTGCGATGTAATAATTAAGATACCAGCCAGCATAACCAGAATGGAGTAGTACCGGCGCACTACTGTGGCTGGCTGCCTTTGCTGCTCTCGTTAGGAAGCTAATCGTTGTTCTAGTTTTTTTTTTGGTTCGTTGCCGGGGCGCGGATGAAGAGATAATTTTGACTTCAAACGGTGCTTTTATTTCTTTGACCTCACAATGGATGCATACATAAATGGTGTAACGGAAATCTACAGGCAGTAGAAACAGTTAACATAGTCATGATTTTGTGTTAATGTTCCAATGTGGAAATTGATTGGGAGCTGTAAAATGCATGATTTTTCCACTGTTTAATGTGCTTTGTAGCAATGGATCATTTATCAATTTAGTCGTTATTTCCCTTTAATACTGCATATATTTAATGCTTTATTGATTTACTTACTAGCCTTCCCCAAACCGTAAATTTTAAATTGATTTTACTGTCGAATTAAAAATACCGGATTTATCCAGCGAGTTTACAGCAAAATCATTAAGTAAGCTAAACGATAACCTATCGATGTTCGTTTTTATTTAACCACATCAAACCTTACCAGCGTGTAATGGTAGTGTGGTTTTAAGTTCGCCCTATTCGCTCCGTAAATTGATCAAAAAAATAAAACCCACAAAAAACGCCAGCCACAACTGTAATGCTGTCCCAGCGTAGCGGCATCGGAACCAAATCATGCCAATGATTAATGAAAGATCATGCCAAAACCGCCCTTTATTTTCGTTACACCGTAATGAGCGTAAATATTTTCCAATAATTATTCGCTACAGGCAACCCGGCCGTACGACACACCGCCGCGACACACCGCACTCACGCGGGCTCCTTGCTCAATACCTTGCTTCAGGCGACCCTTTCACTCGTATGGCGGAGATTTTTGTGGCCAACTTGTAACAAATGATCAATCGTGTAGTGGCTCAAACGGGCGGAAGCGTCAGGCCTCGGCAAGGCCCTCGTGGATACATGAAACAGGCAAACAAGCGACAAAAATCAACGGACTAAAAAATTTAACGAACGGTTTGTTACACGGGCTTGATGATGTATTTCGCGACCGTTTTGATGTTAAGTTTTTATATCGCCCGAACGCTTACGCAATAGGTGTGCAAACCTTTTACGGCAAAGTTGTTATTTTCCCTCACATCTTGACAGTATGGGACGCTCACAAATCATGAACCACGCCGTTCAGCCGTTCAGCTGACTGGTAGCAGCATTAATGGTTCCCAAGCTGGCACGTGGCTTTCTCCGAGGATGTGCGCGTACGAATGTCACGAGCCACCACTTCACGCACACATTTTCACCGAAAATCGAAAGGAATGCTCGGCCGGATTGCCTTAGGATGGCAAAAGGAAACAAATGATAAGTGGCCTTTTTAAGAGTGGCGCCCTATATTTATCGGGCAGCTGGTATCCTAACGAGCATCATCGACAAGATCTAACTAGCCGAACCGAACCAACCGAGTTGCAGTGTCATTTTCATTCTTTCCCGTTCTCCATCGCCAAGGATATCCGGCGAGGCGCATTACGTGCGGGACCCAAAGGCTGTGCTCGTGGCTTAATTAATGCCCGATTACCGGGTAGCTGCTAAGTATGCTAAGTGCTAAACGATCGTGTCCCTGTGTGGCCGTGTGAGGTGAAGCTCGGAGTAAATTTATCGACCACGGCATCGGAATTAATGGGCAGAAAACAAGCGTTTCCACTTTCGCACTGTTTTGAGCAGCATTTTGGGGTAGTGTTGGGTGGTAGCCAGGTAACGTAATGGCATGATTTGCTGGTTGGTTGAGTTGAAATGTATAATTTTCGGAGGACAGTTTGGAGGAGACGAGACATAGACGGAGACACATAAGTATTAAGATAATTTCTTCAAAAGATTGCTCTGTGAAGCAAAAGCTATCCTTTAATTTCTTGACTATGGATTAATGTGGGCTCAATGTCTGAGACACTTAAACATCTTACGCCAAAATGTTTCTCCCATTAATCGTCTCAGTATCCATGAGTAAACTTTGTATCCTTTTCACCACAAGAACAGATTTATTTGATTACTTTTTAAAAGGAACGATCCTTGTCTATAAAAAAACCGGAGAGCAAACACTTTGTGCTAGACACTAAAAACCACATGCTCCCTTCATCCTATTTGCATAAATCGTGTTGAAATGAACTTTCGTTCGAGATAGATAGCACCTGCACACCTGAACACCTGAGATACGGCAGGACCCGACCAACCGTTAGAAGTGACCTACTCCAGCCATATCCCTGGCAACGCCCGAGAACAAGGGGAATAGTTCAGCAGTTATGCAGTAACTCTTGGTTTTGTGAGAAACTCCATCGTTCACCGGTTGTGTGTACCCGTACATCGCAAGCATTTCTGTGAGGAGGTAGATGCTTTTATTATCCTTCACAGGCTTCCCAAACCCACCACGAGCCCCGATCGTGGTCCGACATTCAAAGCACTTCACTAAAACAATCAAACCACACGTCGTCCGATTCGGTCGGACTGCGTCACTGCTAGCGTGCGGTTTCCATTTCCATACCAACCTGAACGGAATGGAGTTATTATTATTATGATTATTATTAGAACACGCGGCCATTTGAAGCGCATAAGGACACTCGAACCTTTAGTCCGGACGGGATAAGCAGAAACGAGGACTCAGGGAGCTCGCGTTTCTGATGTTCGTAAAACTGGGACACGTGCCGATGGTGAACGAAGGGGCCACTTCTCGATGGTACTTCACCGTAGGACGTAAGGATCTGCCGGGAACCGTGCGGATGGTCATAAAAATGGATCCGGATACTTTCGTGTGCGCACCCTTAAACTTATCATGGCCGCCGGGTTGTGTTTGTTTGTGAAAGGACCAGCGCGAGAAACAATGGCCCGCTGGCAGAAATAACAAAACAACATTAGATTCGCGTCGGTTGTTGCGCTTTAGTTGCCGTTGCTATCCTGCCGACCAGTTCGACCGACGCGAATCGCGATCCTACCTCCCTTAAGGGTGGTAAGGGTTTTCTCGCTCTACTGGCAGACGTTGTACTCATTATTTTTATTGCCGATGCAAATCAAATTAATTAAAATGCACCTATCCCCAGGTGAGAGTGCTCTTCCATAATGCAGCGGCTAAACTGCTGAATGGGTCCGTTTCAGAGCGAGCGGACACCTTTGAAAAGAGAAGTCCGGAACAGCTCAAAAAAAGGGGTAAACTCAGCAGGTTATCTGCGTGGAACGAAAGGATTAGAAAACCCCGGTGCGATACGGTGGCATCGCATCTCATCCTCCGAGCGAATCCTTTACCGGCGTGTTCCGCAGGCAAATGTAGCTGCTTCTTCTTCCTTCCCGGCAGTGCATAAACAATAACGAAGAAACTGCTGATTATCCTACCCACCCGGGAAACGCTTCGTAATGTTTTCGCGCTTATTAATGCCGCATCATTGTCGCATCGGCTTTCCGTCCGAGTCCACGGTGAAGTTGCCAGCGCGAAACCTCTAATGCGGGTGCCTGTGTGGTGTGAAAGTGGGAAAGGAAGCAAGGGGAAAAGCGTACTGCAATACTCCCTTTTACCACCCGCTGCGCGGTGCATCGCCAGTGACATGGGCGCAACGTGATTGTCACATTTTGTGGCTCCCGGGCTCGATGGTTTTTGCTGGTATCACGCTGATTTTGTTTTGGTTATGGGTTGTGATGTGTGTGTGTGTTTTTTTTCTACATCCTTATTATTTCGAGGATGCCTTTGCCCGGTGTCCTGTGGTTTTTTAGTACGGGAAGTGTTGCTTCTTTTTTTCGCTGGGTGCATATAATTGTAGCTATGATTCGGTCGTTAATAAGAGCTGCCTATAATAGCCTCGTGCAGATGCAAGTCAGATTAGCTGCGAGGCAACAGTCAAAACTGGACAGTTTAATTGTAATTCTTTTTCAAAAAGCGATATTTTTTGCTTCTGCTATATCATACGGGCAAACACAACCACCGAACACTAGTCCCTATTGGTTGAAACCTGATTTATGATATCCGGTAACAAAAATTTGTTTTGCATCCATTTTGAATAGTTCCGATTTGATGCATTTCATTTGGTTTGGTTTGGTCGGCGTGTTCGATCCATACAAAACAAACATAACAATAAAACTACCCTTATGCGTGCCGGTATGAGATGTAGGTCATTTGGCACGAATTTATTTGCTTCGGAGGGAAATTTACGATCACCGCCACAAACCAGCATAAAATGAAAAGGCTTAGCAAGCTCGCTCGGAGGAAAATGTATGATTCCCCCAAAAATAAAACGATATTTTGCAATCGTCAGGAGAAAACTATCTTACCAACCAACAAGGGAATACTCATTGGACCATTTCCTGACTCTTTGCCGGCATAGCTCGACCATCCATCGCTTAACCGATTGTAATGGCACACGTTCATGATATGGCAATTTTGCTGCCATCCTGCGGTGAGGAATAATTATCCTCAGACCATAGGCTTTCAGCAGAATCCTTCCTTCTTCATCCCGTTTTCCCCTTTCAACGTTCAACGGGGTTAGTAAACTCAAACCCCCCGGACCGTCGTATCGGGGCACGATCAGCTAGAAAACTGACCGTAGCGGTCAAACCGATTGTCCAAATATTTTCATTTCACTTTCACCGAAAACTATCCCTAGCCACAAACCGGCCATTCATTCGCGAGAAAACCGTTACCAATCGGTTATTTGCTATAGTTGCCCGCTAGCGCATAACTAGTGATTTTGGGCACCGGGGGCAAACAAGGAAGGAAGGGGGAAACAGGAGGAAATGATGGTGTATCGCCCGAAGGGCTCATTAGATTATTGGGATACGCTTGAATAGGAGCGTGCATGCATGATACACGGGTGGTGGTCATCGTGCACAACCACTCCTAGCACCTGGCACACTCCTGGTTGGCTGTCCATTTCAGGTCCGAACAGTCCTTAGCGGGTCGTTGAAATGTAGAGACAAAAAAATGCACCACACGAGACGCGGACGGCTTTTGACCACCGCGTGATGCAGAGCAGTTGATGTGTTTGTTGTTGGTTACGAATTATATTTTAATGATCCATCATCATGATGGTTGCATCGAGCGGACGGGGTCAGTAGAGGGTTGCATTCGATGACAAGCCAGCAGGACGTCAGTCAGTGGCATACCGTTTTGATTAAGTATGGTCACGCAAACGATATCCGCGATTCGATCTAAATTATGATTTTGATCAGTGGTGGACGCTTCCCAACGGAAGTAAGATATTTCGTTTAACAAGGAACCCTTCCGTATCGTAACTGGTTTCAGTAGAAAAATGATATCAGTTAAAATATAATTTGTAGTTCACCTAATTAGACAATTAGGAGCGTGACTGAACATACAACTACGTTACGTGTTCATTACGGCATGTGGAAATAAGATTTGAACGGTTATTTTATTTATGATCACAATCTATTTTCATGTATAATTATAATTATCATTTATTTCACTTATTTTCAAATATCTCAAAGTTCCAATAATACGTGTTCTTCTTATGATGCAAGGCAAATAATATTTACATATTTTTTTACTTTGCACTCGAATCAAAACTGTGTCCACAAACATCGGCTTGATTAGGAATAGGATGCAAACGTTGGAGTTGATAGAATATATTGATAGGGATACGACGAAGACAAATTATCGCTTGCCGGAGGCTTTGATCGTAATACAATACGATTCGGAAGCGAAATATTACACGACTTCGACGGTCTTGAAGTAGTATATAAGTTTTGATACCTTGGCACTATCATATTTTCGGACAACAACCTAAGCAGCGGAATCCGAACTCGCATTGTTCAGGTGAATCGTGCCTACTACGGGCTCCACAGACTCCTGAGATCCAGAAGACTCCTACAACGCTCGCAATGCGCCATATATCTGGTATTCCTATGCGGGCACGAGTCTTGGAGAATGCTGGCGGAGGATACCAATCAGAACAGTGTGTGGAAAAGGAGAATGAATCACTAGCTAGCTAAGCTGTTTGGCGATGCAGACATCCTGACGGTTGCCAAAGCGGGAAGGATACGCTGGTTATTAGGGCACGTAATGAGGATTCCGGACTCATTCCTTACCAGGAAGGTACCCGTACGGCACGAGGCGTAGAGGAGCACAGCGAACTCGTTGGACACCAGACCATGTACTTAAGCCGTACTATGAGCTGGCTAAGAAAAAAGAAAAGGAACATAGAATTTCGAGAGACTTGTGGAGCAAAGGAATGTATCTTTCAAACCATAACTAGCAGGAAGAGATTCACAGGCAAGTCGACAGTGTGAAGAGCGTAGTGGATCAAAAAAGCTTACAGAGCAACGTAAAATAGGAGTATCGATCGAGTTAAGTAAATTATCTGACACAAAGCCTGTTTGAGCATGAGATCCTGTTCACTGCAGCGTGTCAAAATTAAAGAGTTGACAGCGATGATAGTAGTCGATTGAAGTTCTTGTACGGGTTTTTTTGGACTCGTTCTATACGGATGATCTGTGATTAACTTGTTCGGCATCCGCATATTCTCAGATAGATCACACAAGAGTAAACAAGAAGACCCAAACACATATTACCCCAAAGTCATACAAGTTATACGTCAGTCGCTTTAATATTCCTAGATATTAGAATGCGTTTATCACTAACACATTCAAGTGTTCATTAAATTTCATCTCTACAAATATATTTGACTATGTTGAACAAAGAAGTTTTAAATAAATAAAACATAAATTTCATACCACCCAACTGTTGCCAACACCAACAATTCGCTAAATTATGAAATGAATTCGAAATACTCCACTAAAACGCTGCGTAACATTTCGCCACGTTGCAAACATAAATTAAATCTCTGATTTCGTCCACTTCATGCCTTAAAATAAAGTCATAAATTATTCAAACTAGCCTCCCGTCGCTCCACCACCAGCACACCACCACGAACAAACACGAACACTCGCGCAGCATTATTAACTGCCACCGTCCCTGCTAAGCTTGGGACCGAACTGCTGTAGGATGCCGGTGTGCTTCCTGGATTAGGAGTAAAATAGAAACATTAATCATATCACCTACCGCCGTTGAACTTTCATATGCTCGCGTAATGGAGTGTTTAACACCCGCCGCCGAATGCGATGGCGGGTTATGCTATCGGTGGAGCATCGTAAATTTTCACGCGGTCCGCTAACCTCAACACCGACAGCGATTAGAGCTAGCTGAGGGCTCCCAGCCCAACCGCTAGCCCGTTTCTTTGCGGCATTGTTTCGCCTTGCCGGGGGGCTTCACAATCATCAGCACAATAGAATCGCTATCGTGGCTTCCGCTTTCTTGCGCTCAACCAGAGATGCTAGAGGTGAAATGTGAAACCTCCGCTCTTTTAAACCACTCACGATCTCCAATGGTGCATCTTCGGTATGTTCAATTTTCGCGTGCCCCATTAATTAAGCCACGTAGTTGTGCGAATGTTTGCGGTGTTGGCTGCGCTCAAGAATTCGTGACTGTCGAATGGGGAAGACCACACGCCACCAGATGATTGTTACCGTAGTTGGCGATGGTTCCACCATTTTTGGTGAAAGCATGGCGCCGGCACGTAGGTTAAATGCGTAGCGTGTAGCGTTGAACAAACACGTTCTTGTCAGAGAGGGGAACGCATCATAGCGATATGTGTGACCTCCTAGTTCCTTCGCTTCGATTGTTCGTTTGACTCTGTAGTTCTTCCTGGTTGGAAGGTGGTTCATAAAGCGTCTCGGCAGCGTGGGGGGCACAACACACGCTACACTGCATCGGAGCGTTCGTTGTGTGTGTGTACGAGTGAAGATGACAAGCACCAGCACCACAGATACCACCGAAACCGGTCGAATGTCTTGCGTTTATGATTAATCTGTAAGGAAGGTGCGCAACTATTGCTTAACACGAAGCAGGCAACGTACTGACGATAACGAACTGCAGATAAGCCCATGCGAGCAGATGGAGTCTTGCACGGGGGGGGTAGGGTGGCTCGTTTCATGTGTTTGACCTCTGTACCCGGAAGACGAAACCGCGTTTCCCTTTGGTGACCTCCCTGTGCATATGAAGCTTGCAGTGGAAGAACATAACTGTGGAGGGTGGCATAAACACACTAAAAACAGGTCGGCGCAGCATGGGCGGCAGACGAGGAAGATGACGATGACACAACGGCGTCGTCGCGTGCAGTCTAACACAAGCACCGCCGGAACTAGGTCTCAGTGCGCACACGCATGTGCATAGATTTCTTGTTAGAAATCTCACGCAAACGGGCGTGCGTAATCTGTTGTCATGTTAACTTGCGATGGTTCATTCCTTTCTAAAATGGGGCTTTATCTATACATCTCGAGGTCTCAAGATTGGTGAAACTCTGTTACGACTGTGCGATGGAAAAGGAAGTGTACGTTACAACAGCGAGGACGGTTAAAAAAGCATGATATAGATTTCAAGATAGCTGAACCTTTGTAATGAACCACGAGAGCGTGAAATGCTCCCTAAAAACGTCGTAGGGCTCGAGCTAAAACTTGACCTAAGCTTACATTCACTGCATGACATTCCGATGCCGTGATCTACATGTTAGATTAGTTTGATGGTTCAAACCATCCCGTACTCGACCCCTCACATTTAAGCGTTAGTGCATGCCGGTTGTACCACTTCTGTTCATAAATATAGCACCTCTCATCTCTTCGTACGTTGGGATGTTACCGTTGCCGGCAGACAACCCTCCCGATCGATTTCGCATCAACCTTCACACCATCGTTTGCATAGCTGAAACATCCGGCGTAATAACATTCGCAATAACAATTACCCAAAAATGTGTCTCTGCAGACAACTTAAGTCTTCGGCGGATAAACTTCCCAAACTCCCGTGCCATAAAAGATTATAACCTCCTAAAGGTAGCTTTCGATTCCAATTTCCTGATGTTTGGGCTCCAGTCTCCCTGCCGTTGGGGATTGAAGTGAATTACGACCTGTTTTAGACTGCCGTCGGCTCGAAAAACATCCCGGATGCGGATAGAGCGCAACGCTCAGGAATTTGCCCAACAAACTAGGTCACAAGAGCACCAGAAGCAGTCAGAATCCGCCACCGCTCTGTGTGTGTATGTTTGGGGACGCCTCCGAACACCGAAGTCTTATGAGCTTTTTCGATGATCGGTTAGCATCACTGTGTGCCGAAAGGTGATGGCAGCAGAATGCAATAAACCGCCAAATGCCATTCGGTTGTCTGGCGTTACGCGAATCTTTCGATTGGGCATGCACGACGACCTGCTATATAAATCACACATTTTTACGACTTGCGTGCAATTTCCTTCCATAGGCCATAGCCTGTGTGTGTTATGAATTTCTTACACCGTGCGACGTAGAAGCCGTAGAATGAATGGCCATTTCTGATGGGTCGCCTGGTGGTGGTGAGTAGTTGCAGTGGTGTTGTAGCATCATAAAAAGTTCTTCACGCTACCGTAGTTCTTCTTGCTACGTACGGTGCTTCACATCGAAGCGTGACGTCTTTTGCTCATCAACATGCCCTAGTACAGTGGGTTTGGTGGTAGAACGTTCATTCCATCGGCTTCCCGAGACTGTCCAAAATTTACGATGCCATCGGGTCGGTCGGTTCCGCTGGAATCGATCGGTTTTGACACTTTATGGCCACTTCTTGCATCGGAAAGGTTATTCGCACATTGGGCTGCTGGAAGGAGTGAGCGCGATCTAGCGCGGCAAAGTTTAACCTCTGCCGCACGCACTTACGCTAGCCTCCGGGTTGAGGATTTCGCAAAAAGTAAATAAATTCACATAAATGTCAACAAAAACACAATTAAATTTCATGCCCATCAAGCAGGGCAGTCCATGCCTCAATCGGGAGGATGACTACCTGGCTAGGGAATGTGGTTGGTTTCTTACAGTTTTACACTCGTACAAGCGTTTGAGAGCTCAAAATGGCGTACGTTTGTCGTGTAATGCACCAAAGATGCAGCCTAAAATTGGCAACGGCTGACAAATTTGCGTGAAATTAATTTTTTACACCCGTCTGGGAAGATAAGACAAAAAAAAAAAACGTCGGCAACACCGGGATCAATCCTGGTCCTTGACTCAAGCTTGTCTTGAAATTGGTGCTTCTTGGTTAGGGGGCCATACTTAGCAAGGGACGCTTTCGCGAGATCGTTGAGATGGGTTAACCCTTTTTGACGGTTGTTTTTTATGTTCTTGCCAAACTGGGTCAATCGATAGCTTCATTCGCGCGGCGCTCTTAGTTGTACTCCGATTAGCAGGCCCAAGAAAGCGGCTCAACCCCTTGAAACAACGGTTGGAAAACGTCAAAAATGGAAACAGTAATAAAAAACAACGAACACTTTGAGTTTTTTTTTGGTTGTTGCTTCGGCTTAGTAGGTCCCGTCGTACTTGCCATTTCGCATATCGATCCCAAGACGGGTAACGGGTTGAATGCTGTTTTCCCGGTGTGCCAATTTTCCCCTGCAAGGAGTAATGTCTTTGCGGAACATAAACGAGCTGTGCGCAAGAATGAAATTACTGTTTGTACATCAATTTGGAACTAATCGATTTCGTTTATTGCCATATCGAGCGCTCGATTCCCGCTGCTTGGCGATCGAGTATGCGTTCGGTTGCGGATAAGCATCCGCGGATGAAGTAATGCTTCCTTATGCAAGAAAGTAGCAAAGGGTGTACTTCGAAGGGGTTTGAAGGATGGGAACGATGGCCAGAAATGAGCATCGACGAAAGGCAAAAGGATCAAACAAATCAATCTGAACGGCGCAACACAGATAGATAGGTCGATGCAATTAACAACCAAATTTGGAAGGAAAATGACAGGCTTTCGCTATCGAAATGTCGGTGATGTAAGCACCGCTCCGATGAAGTTTGTTTTGTTCTTGACTCTTTCGGCATGGTGGCACAAAAAAATCCAAACCCTCTCTGCCGATGCTGAACAGATAGGGATCAAGCACACTTTACTGGTAAAACTAAAATTAGTTTCCTATCAGACAGATATATTGCGGGATGCTGTGATGTTCCGTGCCGCTCGATATCCCATTTCCTGATATCTAATCCAATCCCTTTCCAAATCCTTTTCTTCTCTATCATTATTGATAGCTATTGATTTTGACGCAGGGGGGGGGGGGGGAACTTTCTCTTCTGCTGACGAAAAAGTTTTCTCCATCTGCATCCGACATCGTAGAACAGGCTCAAATCACGAAGTAT
Organism: Anopheles stephensi; assembly: GCF_013141755.1. Lineage (NCBI taxonomy): Eukaryota > Metazoa > Arthropoda > Insecta > Diptera > Culicidae > Anopheles > Anopheles stephensi. The sequence continues at coordinate 51,260,388 of NC_050203.1, forward strand.
AGTTCGGAAGGCACTTTACACACTCTGCGTGCTAAGAGGATCAAGGCTATTATTATCGCAAATCGATATGCCAAACTTTGTCTCATGGTAGAGTGGAATACAATTATCCTTGTCTTATCATAGTTTGAGTTTGGAGCAAAGTTGCTCCATGGGCAATAAATATCTTGATTCTGAGCACTTTCTACGTGCGTTTTTCGTCTCGCTCCTGATGAAGCAAACCCCCTAACTAGGTGTTTTCGTTGAAGGAATGTTTCTTCTGGGTAATAAATTTCCATTCTTAAGCATGTGTTTGTTCCTTTCATGTTTAGAAGCCAGATATGGTCCTTCCGCCGAGCTGGAAGCATTCTCTTTCCACCTACTTGACTCATTAATGGTACCTTCGTTTATTACACGCACGTACGAACATGCCTCGTGCGCGGGTTCTTATCGTGTGCAGCAACATAATGAGGGAGGAAGGTGTTGTCGGTTCCGATTTATGTTTTGTTCCTTTCGGTTCACATCTTCATTCTTCCACCCGAATGCATTTGCAAGACTGCATTTCCAAGTTCAGTCTAGTGTATCTTCTGGCGTCGGCGCTCCCCGCGGTGTAGCGGAAGTCTCTTGCTTCATCTTCTTCAGGCTCTTGGTTTTGCGTGCAATTCCACTTTCATGTTACCTCCCATCGGTATGTTGCGATGTTATGATTATGCGCTGCTGTGCTTGCATCTCTGTCTGTGTTTCGTTTGCACGTTGTGCCACGCTTCCATCATACACCGGTAGCCCACTTTGTATCGTTGGGTTCTTATCTTCTGCGTCGGTTATGAAGGCTTACGTCATAATGTAAGTCGTCATCAGGGTAAGGTACGAATGCTTCATAATAATACACTTCTTCAATATTCACCACCACTTTGTTCCAGTTTCGGAGCCCGATTGGCCCGTTATTGTCGATTATGATAGCTTAATATTTTATGCCATCAGCTCATCAGCCGAGACGAATCTTCTGCCACAGCAGTCACCATGACATGCTGCCTATACTGTCCCGGCACCAAATTTGCCCCGATAGCGAATCGTGCAAATGGAGATAAATTATGAATCGTCAGAGGGAGATTAATTACGCGACCGAACACCGCTTTCTTTCTCGTGCCTCGCCAGGGTTAATTGTCAGGGCGATCAGCAGTAAATACAGGTAGCTGGCAGCAGAGTGAACTAAAATGCCGTCTCGTAATTATTTAAATTTGATTAACCACTGTGGCAGCCCAAAATGACCAAAAGAAAACGCCCCGGAATTTTGTGCATGATGGATCTGCGCTATATGCAAGCGTTACCCCTTTTTTCTTGACAGGGGCTGTGAGCTTCTTGGTCGGAGATTGCAGTGTCGCAGTGTCTTGCAGTGTCGGTCAATTTTTTTTCAGGCGAATGGTCCGGACTTGTTTATCAGTGTAATTAGGCATAAAATATCTCAAGAACGGTAATAAAGTACGATGGGGTTATAAGGAGATGTGCTGAGAAACAAATCCAATTGAAGAAAATTCTGAAGTGTTGGGATAATGTGGTCAAATAATTATGAAAAGTAGGATAAATGTTTCCTGTTCTTCGTAAATGTTTCCTGAAAACAGAGTTTTGTATCATAAAGATTACATCTTTTTTATTTTTGTTCCCGTTTCAGGTATGTAAAATTGATGGGTTTTCCTTCCGAGGTTTTTCTTCTCACATCCTGATGTTGTCTTGTAAGTTTATTTAATATTTTATATTTTGGACCTCTGCACAGTCAGCGAGCATTATTCATTCTAAGAATTTTCAAGATAATAGAAAAAGAACCCAAGAAGCCTTATGTCGTTTGAGGCGGTATGCTCTTCAAACTTCAAACGGAAAAGGCCCTTTTCTCTGCACTTTATCGACTGTTGGCGGGTTAAATGGTACGGCATAGTGCTTCCTCACCCATTTGCCTATGATCATTTCGTGTCTTCGTGCTCATGCTTCACACGACGTGGTATTTTGCTTTGAGCCGGAAAAGAAATCTCCGAACGAAACCTTACCGCCCACCACCGCTCCACCGAAAGATAGCTTTCAATGTCCACCTTCTAGCAAACCCACGCATATCTCTCGCCAAGGACCTGACATCTCGCATTGAGCAGTGTGCGATCCGTGTTCATACCCCTTTCCGAAAAGCTCCACCACCAGCCACACCGTATCCAGCATACTCCAAGGTCTGGTCGGTGATCGTGAAGCATAATGTTGGGTCTCTTGCACACACCACGGCTGAAGAGAGTCTCGCGCCGCACGTTCTAGCTACGGGCTTCAGTCGGTAAGGTATTTGTCTCGTAGGCGAAGACTATCGGGCTTCCAGATATGGTAATGAACGTTCGATACCCGGTTTATTTTCCACGGACAACAGTCTGCGACTGTATGTTGTGGTTACCGGTTGGCTTCGTTTTAATGTGCTCTTCTACACAGATTTTATTCCACGCTTTTTTTTTCTTCTCTTTCTCTGTTATTGGAATGTAAATTCAATGCACGATGCAATATCTATGCTGGCGCTAAGAGTATCTGTTTTTGCTGTTGGTTTTTTGTGTGTTTCGGATGGTGGCAAGAAGCATCTCGCAGTACCGGAACCGGTTCGTGAGTCAGTTGCTGGAGGAGGTTTAAGCTGAGCTTCGAAAGGTCAGCCGGTAAAATAGATAAGCTTTTGGGGGACTACTATTTCAAGAGCAAGTCTTGCTCCGCGATGGGTACTGTACGGGATGCTGAGTGGGAAAGATGATTAAGGAAAGGCGATAAAATGCATCAGGTCATCTAAAGTTTCGACGTGGGACTATTCTTGTATTTACATTATAATAAGCATTTATCTATTTAATTTTATTTCAAACTGTTCCTTTTCTACGCTCTGCTGCTTTGTGGGACTTGTTGACCTAATCAACAAAGATTAAAAAAAACGATAAAATTATATAAATTTATTGTTTTTTTTTTTTAATTGTTATAATAATAAGTTCTAGCTAACGTTGAAAAGATAAAAACATTATAATGAAAAACAAAAAAAAACCGAAATTTGGTCCAAATTGATCAATAAAAAAAAGTTTGATATTTTTGATGTTTTGCTATCGTATAAACGAATTGTCTCGATGTGTGAGTGTGTGCAGAAACGCTTAAACGTTTGTGAGTACCTGAAACGCTTCAATTCTCCCTCTTCGGGTGTGTATTCAACATAAAGAGAGCAAGAGAGGGAACCAAATGCGATCACAAATCTGAGAGCGAAACAGCATAAATTGAGATATTGTGAGCAGGGTTGCTGAAGTGTTATTGTGTGTTATGCTCTGTGTGAGAAAGTCATAGTTTTTGAAGCAGGAATTAAGAAAAAAATTAGCAATAAAATAAAATAAAAAAATTGAATTTCGATTCTCGATTTTATATCAAAAGTCTAAAAGTATGCTTTCCATTTTTTTTATTTAGGATTCATTTGTATATCTGTTTGTTTATCAACTCACGGTTTTATTTTGAAAGTTACAATTTATTTTCAACTTTTTCATAAACAGTTCTCCTAACTGAGGTACGGGCTAGGAAATCAGAAATACCTAAGAACCTCTCTAGATTATAGTGCTTACGAATGTGAATTCCGTTAAAGTAATTAAACAAAAATTTAAAACCCAAGTCTATTATTCTATCATGTTATTTTTCCTCCTAATTCCTCCTAATTATTAACAATAGCCAAATCATTAAAATCTTGTAATATTATATTAAACTTTTTTTATTTTATTCCATTAATTGATACAAGAAATCTACACATATTTAAAATCAAGCTCCGGATACTCTTAATCTAAATTAAAAAGTCGTAAATAACGTGAAAATAACTTAAGCCGTTTTTAAACCGTTAAAGCCGTTTTAACTTAAAATTAATAAAATAATTTTGATACATAAAAAATTAAAAGCTTAAGAACAGCTAAACCTTTGCTTCCAACCTCTCATAGGTGGATAGAGCATTAAGAGCGAGAGCGTAACTGTGGGGTTGATTCTCTCATTGTCAACCCCTATCTCAACGAACCCATGCTATGCAATCGCATGCTTCGTGAGTCGTTCAGAATCCTTCGTGTCAGTCGGACGTGTTTGCTGCGCCCGGACCCACAGAACATGCGTTCGGTGCATTATTGTGTGAACAACTCGATCAAGTAGAGGATGTTTAGGTTGAAGTGAGCGCAGCTCCATTGCGTGAATTACCCCGGTTTTGTTTGTGAGCCTCTTTCGGTGGTGATCATGTTGAAAACTAGTTGCCAAATAGCTGTGCACAACAAACGGAGAAGTGAAAAATGTGGCCCAACGTTTGGAAACAGCGACAATACGAGCCATTTACTATCGTAACCACCCACCAAAAAGAGTGATTTCGGGCGCGTTTTTACCCGTTTGTGTCGGATGATGATGATGATGATGCATCTAGCGAATAAAAAACGTGACAGCTTTTGAACACCACCTCCTCGAATGGTGCGGTGCACACGGTGCCAAATTTATCCGAATGTGTCGACATTAATCAGCCACGTCGCACGTGGTGGTTCGTTCTAAGGTAGATCGCTCCAAGCTACTACTGCACCCCCGTGATCAGTGTGTTCTAGGGCTAGGCTGCATGCAAGCTCGGGTGATATTGATAGTTGCAACGGTTCGGTGAAGGTCGTGCCGAAAACAGCCGCGATCCTTGAAACTGGGATTACGTATGCCAAAAAAGATAGTGATGCAGAAGATTGGAAAACATCTGTAATGCAACGCTTAAACCGAAGCCAAAGAAAATAGTGTAGTTAATACCACCACCTCGGTTAAAAAAACATCTGCAATAGTGTGTTACGTGCTGGTGTTGTGAATTTGTTAAGCCCCGATTGTTTGTAGCCAAAAAATAGCGAAAAAAGTGTTCATCAAACCAATAAGTTATATTCTGAGCCACTGATGTGGTGTTTGTTAGAGTGAAGTGCTGTAAGGAAAAATTGAATCGTGGCAATATCTTGGTTACTGTTTTTGTACAATTCAGTACGTACAAAGGCACGTGTGGCAGATAAACAACGCAGAAACGAAAGAGTGAACGAAAACAAAAACTTGTGCAAACAAAAAAAAGTACACATAGTCACACACATTCAAACACACAAAGCAAACATCTTTATCACACACACGCACGATGACGATGCTGGCGGTGAAAAATTTCTTCCTGCCCGAACGGAAGGCACCACCAGAAACGCCAAAGTTTAGCCGCATGCCGGAAGCCTTCCTGCGCTCGATCCGGCGCCGATCGCTCCGCATCAAACGCCCGAAAACTGTCATCGTCGAGCGGGAGAAGCGAAAATCGGGTAATTAAAACATAACTATCTGCTGCTATCTTGTCCCATAGCTATATCATCCTGACCATTGCCTTTGCTGATAGCGCTGCCAAAAAAGAATCTGCTGGACAGCGTGCCAAAAATAAGCAAAGCTGTGTATGATGACAAATTGAGACCAGCAGAGTGGCGAGAGAGAAAAAAAACACCACTCACTCCTCAAGGACAGACGCACCTTCTCTACGGTGCTTATCTCACTGTCATCGGGCCATGCTGATGTGGCCGAGGTGTCATCGTTAATGGCACTTTTAATGAATATTAATCACCAAGCTGATAGTGGTGCTCCGCATGGACTTTTTTTGTTGTTGCTTGTTGTCCTCCTCTTCGGGTGGATGTCACTTTTCGTAATGGATCCCCATCCCGGTCGATATTACTTTGTAGCCATTTTTAGATTTTCACTCGTTCACCACCAAAAGCCTTTCGCTTGGATGCTGCTAACACAATCTCTTCGTGATGATTGGATTCGTCGTGCAGTGACTTAAGGAAGGACAAGACGAAAAACCCACTCCCAAATGTGGGGGAATTCGTAGACATGCGATTATGTGGATGCAAATTCGTATCCCCCAACCCCAGTGGCAGATGGAATCCACATGTGTTTCCACTGTCGGCCGGAATCGGCGTGAGACAAGTCGTGGTCGGAAATGATGATGATTATGATGTTGTTGGTGGGGTCGACGCAAACAAGGGTGATGCAATGACGTGGAATGGAGTGAGAGTGAGCTTCAGCCAAGCAGCCAGACACATGTGCAAATGTAGTCAAGTGACGCGCTACTAACTGCTACTGATATGCTGGATGTGAATGCGAAAGTCTGAGATATCGGGGCATGAGACGTGGTCCCTTTTCTTTGCAAGTTAAGTCATTTCTGTTTTATTTTAACGTCAACAATGTATGATGAGCATGGATGGGAGATTGCTGGGAAACAGAAACAGTCTATCCCTTTGATTAAACGTGATAAACAATGTAAACATAGCAAAACATACTAAGCAAACAACTTAATAGCTACCGAGCTATTAGCGCAAACAGGCTTCGGATGCATTTTAATACGCAAAAACTAGCAACAAAGACTTACTTTCAGGGCGCACTGTTTGCGGCACCCTACAGCCAAAACCCTTCTATACGTACTTTCCTATCATGTGTATCTTTGATAACAGTGCGGTGTTGTTGTTAAAAAGCACCCAGCAAAGTACGATGCATCTACAACTCGCGTTACTAAAAAAAGGCCGCACACGTACACCTCGCCCGGGTGTGGTTTTGATCGGACGCCTCTTTTTTTTGCATTACCTTACCAAAGATAAGATTAAAGCCTTCACCGTACCGTATCGTACCATCGTGTACCGAACTTTACCAACCCATCGACATCTATAGTACTCCCCGGTCACCTTCACCTCCGCTGTTAACTCTTATCAGCTCCCTTGACCGTTTCCTCGCCGTGAAAAGCATGCACCGAACGTTCCGCTACACGCGATTGACTTCAATTTCCCATGCGTGAAACGGAAAAGATTTCCCGGCTTTGCGTATTGTTTTCACAAACCCGGCCGACGTTCGGAAAGGAAAAGGGCAATTTTACACACGCCGAAGCTTTTGCTTTTGCTCCCGGCGTAAATAACCTTGAGAAGAAAGTGGCGGCCGATGCGTCTTCAATGTCAGGCTCATCGGCTCTCAGCTGTGGGCAATTGTTTTTCAGCCGGTAGCTTTCTCCCCGTGGCCAACCGAACCGGTGAACCGAACAGACCGCAGCTGGTGTCGTTTCGGCGTTTCGGAATTGCTTATGCATTCGGCTCAAAGGGCATTATGCGAGACGCGCTGCATCGACGACACCCGTTAAGCAGGCCGATGATCCCGAAGAAGAAGAACCACACACAATGCACACTCCGTCCGTACGCAGCAGCTTCCTTTCCGGCGTGAACGAATTTCACACTCAGTTACCGAGATCGCATTTTCCTCGGCGTTTCTCTCAACCCGACTCGCATGCATCAGCTGACCGTTGCAAATTATCCAATGTTTCACGAGCGTAGGGCATCAGCAGCATCTTCCAGAGGGTGAAAGTGAATCTTGTTCCGGATATTCGTGTGGAATCGAAAATTCTAAACCGTGTGCCCGGTAAGAAAGTTTGCTCTCCTCCGCAACTTTTCCTGCTCCTGCAGCTGACCGCTGCGGCGTATCTGCGTGTCCGGGAGGGGTGCACACACCGGAAGGTGGAAAGAAATTTATGACCTGACCGACATATTTCCTCATATCGATTTTATATGTTCCAGTTTCTGGTAACGTTCGGCCCAATTCGTCTTGCGTCATATCTGTTTCAACCTTTTCGGTGTGGCACACAGCGCAACCGCTATCACTCATCGCTGGTCCGTCCTGGTGGTCGGACACAAAACCTTATCCGGCTAATGCGGCAGATGATGTCACTGCCGGGTGAATGCTGCTTTCTCTCGACCCCACGACAACACCGCACCGTTTCGCGACCGTGCGAGATTGGCCGGGGGAACAATGTAACCACGAAAGGTACAGGAAACGGTTCTAAACGGAGGGATACGTGATGGAAATGTGGGTGGCTTTTGCAGAGGGTCTCTGTATTTTCCTCCGTTGTCCATTTCGTTCGCCGGGGCTGGCGCATGTGTTACGCATACGCGATTATGCTTGTATGTTACGTAGCCACCGACACAGGTATCTTGGTAGGAAACCCGCAAGGAATAGTTCTATAGCACGTAAAGGCACGTAATCAAATTCCCTACCGAGCGGGAACAAAGGGAGGCCACCATCTTGGACACGGCGAATCGCCGTGTGGACTTCCTGTCCTTGGAAAAGCATTACGGTGAAATCTGTTTTTAGCCCACCGAACTAAAGGAACTGTTTGGCGCTGTGGTGAAATTCATTGGCCCGGCATTGTATTGTGAGGATACGCGCAGCGTGTTGAAACGCTTCTTGACCTGCTTCACCTTATAAACCCGCGGCGCACAATCCGTTATCGATTGTCTATTTGTTTGTCCGTTTTTGGAAAGGATTTCAATACACCCGACCCTGCCGGTCTATTTTTTCGGTAGCCCTAAATTCAATTGTGGAGCTGTATATTATTGATATTGCGACGTTCAAGAGTACCCTCCCTGTATAAGGAGCTACTTTAGAGCGTGAAATAGGCCCCATTGCTTCAACAAAACTGACACAAGCCAAGTTTCCTGCTTCTGTTTTTCTTCCAGGTTCACCTGAGTGAGTGCTCCGCTTAGGGGGAGGCTCAGTTATAACCGTCCGTGTCATCCAAAAACCCCAGCTAAATAAACAAGTAAACGTGACTTGCCAGCGACGTTCGGCTTAAGGCACCCGTTCGGTCCCATTTTCATGCTCATTCGCCTGTGTTTTTTTTTTTTTGGGGCGAAGAACGTGATCGTAAAACGTTGTGTTCTACTTGGAGCTTCAAGCTCAAGAAAAAACACACTGGGTGGAAAGTGTGGAAAGCAAAGAACTACCGTACGAATGAGGTTGTTGTTTTCTGTTTTCGTCGGTTGGCGAGTTCACCACACAGGACAAGCGAATTCGGCAACTATGTGCGCATTGGTATTTTTAACAGAGCGAATAGAAAGTCATCCGCCTTGAAGCAAGCGCTATTGAAATGAGGCTGCTTTTTTGGGGGTAGGTAGGAATTGAATGCTTAAATCTGCCCACTGTCGGCTAGAATTCGTCGGCCAGCAAAACAAAATAGTTAAACCCTTATCCGGGCCATTTATCTTCGTTGTGCACCATAATGATCCTGTTTTCGTGCTGATTCTCGTTGATCTATCCAGACGACTTGTTTGGATTCAGTAGGAATCGCATGTATCAAGTTCAAGAAGTCGCAAAACATCCACTAGTAAGAGATCTGTCTGATAGGCAGAGACGTCAAGTGTTTGCCTATCAGAAATGCTCAATTGCAATTTCTCGTGCCATAAAATTTGCATAGGTTGTACACACCACACCGAAGAGCCCTTCACAATTACGCCGGGATTCGAACTAATCTCATTGACCTTAAACTCTCGCAACTTCCTCCCCTCTCCAGCCGCCGACCAAATTGAAACTACATTAGACCGCCTGTCCTGCCGACGTTCCGATCCAATTGACATCACTCCACGAGCACTTTAGACGATACTGGGGGGGGGGACCACCCCATTGGGGATGGAACTCGAGAGTGTGTTTCGTCCACCGTAAAATTATTCGCTTCCTTCCCACGCAGTTAAACCAATCAGTGACGTTGTTAGTTGCTGTGTATCTGCTGGCGTTTTTTTTTTTTTGCTTTGCTCGACTGTTGACGTGAAACCTGACCGCTTGTGGATGTGACCAATAACTCCCCACGCACTAGGAATGCTAACTAAACCCACACAAAGAGCAGAAGTACTGGCGCCCATTCTTTCGCCTCTGCATCGCGTTCGAGGTGAGAATGGTGATACGACGCACCCGTTTGGGGGTTTATTAAAAATTCAAATCCTTCACCCATCGCTTCCCGTATTGAAGTGAAATCCGGGGTACATCTTCTCGAGAGTTTGCAGTACCTTGCGAAACGTTTTGGCCGTCGTCCGCCATTATGATCGGTTGCGGTGCTGCAGTTCTTCTGCACCAATGACATAAAAATCTTAGGACCGGTTTTTTTCTTCAAGAATGCTCACTAAACGAACCCTTGCATATAGCGTAGAGTAGGGGACAACGGAGCGAGTGATCTTGCACAGACTAAGAGGCGAATAGGCTCCACCCCTCGGGGTAAGAAAATGCATTTCCAAGGGAATACGTATTGCAATGCATAATTCTTCCTTCGGTAAAGGGTGCAACCATACCGCTTCCACTCACTGCAAAGGGTTCAAGTCCTCTTGATGTAATGGCATTTCTCAGGATACAACAGCGTGCCGTAACGGTACACCTGTGAAATGTTTCATCGCGTAAACCGTTCCTGGTTGAAATATTTCACTCACACACATGTTGGCGCGAAATTTGGACCCGAATTCGGATGCATTAAATCAAACTTTTTAAAAATGTGTGTTTGTGTGTTGATTTGTTGTCCTCCTTTTCATCCTCCACGTGCTCTTTTCAGGAAGCACGTGACTGTCGTATTTTTTCACTGCCTGAGTGCTCTTTGAGGAAAGAATGGTTTCTGGTAGCAAATAAGGAAGCGAAGTAAAATGGTCAAAGACCGCAAAAACGAAATTAGGCTTGTAAAATGGGGAGTAAAAAAAAGGAAACGCCAAGCAAAAGCAGCACACCTTAGCAAAGAAGGTCAAAACCGTTGTTCTATTCTCGGATATTGAGAGTGAGGTGCTCGCATTAACACGCAGGTAAAACCCACACACACAAACACGCACGCACTGGATAAGCGTGGCTCACGTGTCCGTCTGGCCGCGTGCTAAAGGTGCCCCTGGCGAAGATGAGCCGTTTGCAGCTGTTTGGTTCTGAGCCTACTGAGCCGTCTCTGCTGCTTCTTCTTCGGATCCAATCGGGAAGATCTTTGCCCCGCAAACGGACACACACATCCTCGAGGATCGTCAAAACGAAACAGAGAAGAGAAGAAAAAAACAACCTCCAGCGGGCCAATTTAGATGCTAATTTAAAAGGAAGGATCTGGGGGAAAAACACCTTCATCACCGCTAACTACCACCAACACGCGCACGATACAGCTAGATTCCTCGAGGCGTTCGGATGTCACTGGGCCAATGCATCCCGGCCCCGATTGCATATTTATGTGCACGATGCAGCCGCCAGACAGGAGGAGGCCATCTGGCTCTGGTTGGTGTGGTGTGGGTGTTTTTTGGACGCGGAACCACTGGTGATGATGATATCTTGTGTCTTGAGCAGGATGGGGATTATCCTTCGCTTGATCGTAAACATACACCACGCTTCGGGGCCGGTTTTGTTTTTTACTTCTTCAAACGCAGAGATTTGACGAGTTCATTTTAGGTTTTGCATTTTTGGACACGACAATCCTACGCATGCTTTCGGAGGTAAGCTTAAGATTGCGCTTGTTTGGATATTTTTTATGGCATATCTAAATCCCCGTCTACGAGAGCCGTTCTGTGTAATCAGGCTTAAGTTGGGCGACAGCTGCTTGCGTGGCGAAAACACTGCCAGTTGAAGTTGAAGTTAAAGGTAGTTTTCTCCTCAAGTTAGCTTATGAGAAAAGTGATATTTATTTTGTAAAATTTTCTCCGTGGAAAACCTTTGAAACGCTTATGTCAGGAAGCACCATTAATTGATCTTTTCACTCATAGGCGGATCGTTTACGTTTACACATCTCCGTTTCGCCATCGAGAGTCTGGAAAGGAAATTACAATTTATTATTAGTGCCGATGTTGAACGATTGTTGGTGGGGGTCGGCGTTGTTGCTTGTTCGCTTCCGTTCCAGAAATTGACTTCCGATGCGGGAATTGAAACCCGTCACAACAAACACCGTCCGGAGCGAGGCTGATTGACAGGGCGACATGACGAGGGAGACTGATAGATGATCCATGCTACGGACCACATTATGACCGGGCATGATCCTACCCTTGCGAGTGAGATGTACTGTTGACAGACGAGGAAAAGGTCACCGAGCATCGCCCGAAGTACATGTGCACGGTGACACTTGGCAAGATAAGAGCTGGAAAATGTTGGTCAGCATGGTGCCAGCGTGGAACTCCGACGTCACGAAGTGATCGATTGTACTGGTCTTTCGGGATTATTTATTGACTCGATCGGATAGTGTGTTTAATAGAATGTTTTCTAAAACATCTTCCTTTTCCGCTTGATTTGTCAGCTCTGTTTTGCTGGATTGCTTTGGTCGCTCGTAATTCTTCCCTTCTCTTCCGTGCTATCCGACCATAAATTCAAATCTATTTCAATTAGCGCCAGCATCCGGGCGTAACGAGAGAGCTTGGAAAAAATGTGCGGTTAGCAGGAATTATGCTGAGTATTTGTATTTCCTTCACTTCCTGCAGTCCTTTTGCACCGAGGACACATCCTTACAGCTGAATTCTAATTAACTTTCAAGTGGTGGATTTAAGCTGAATTATTACGCCTGATGCTGCTTCAAGTATAACGAAACGAACAGGAAAAAAAGACATCTTCCACGAATCCTGTTCGAGGTCCTCGGCGGAAGATTAAAGCGTCCTTCGCTAGAGCTAATCAACCATTTCCCAGCTGCATACAGGAAACCGGAAAACGAGTGCATTCCTGAAGACGTGCTTCAAAGAAGATACAATCACACTTTATTACGGTTGACATCTTCTTCCTGCGATGATATGCGGTTAATCGTGCCTGCCCGAGATGAAGAAGATGTGTGCCGCGCGTTGCTTGACAGATGAATGCATGAATGACAATAAACTGACCAAAACGCCATGGCACCAGCGGGATTGTGGAATGAAGAGTGCAAAAAGAAGGCCCGGTACCCGGGGTATCATCTCTCAACAGCCGAACCCCATCGCGAAAATGTCCCTCCATGTCGTTTCCCTGGTACATCCATCACTCCGTTTCCGGGCCAGCCGGACAAATTGACATTAATGTAACCCCGTTTAGCGTTGCATTCTTCGCTCTTAAACGGTCGCCATTTGCGCATCCTTCGCATGCATATGATTATCGTACTCCCAGTTGTGTAGACCAAGTTTTTTTCCTCAGTTATATTTGATATCTTTACCCAATTCCCGGTCAGTTCCGCATTGCTGTTCCCGTAAATCTTAACGCTTGAAAATAACCTTTTTATCGCTTTATTTCTTTATCGTTGTGCGATTGTGCAGAAAGCAAATAATGGAATGGGCTCATATTTCACATGGCAGGTTTGCGCCCGCCACACATTCGTCGCACACATCAGCGATCTCTTCCGTTTGATCGTTTGATTTGACGAACTTGCTTGTTCACTGCCTTGTGCGCCAACTGGACACTGCCGGACGACGATGCCTCACCGTTTCTCCCTTTTATGGCCCACCGCCATTAGTCAACGCCAGGGCAGAACCCTAAAAGCGCGGGACATTTGTGCTGCAACCTTTGGTAGTAGTAGAAGTGTCACCCCTCCGAAACATATGCCCACTGACCATCGCCTTTCCCGACCTGCCCGCTTTCGGTCGGTTTCACTTTATAATTTTATTATTACAGTTATTAAAATATTTCCTCACGTTTTTTTTGTTTTGTCGCTCGTTCCTCCCTCATTCCGTTGGCCTCGTGTCCCTTCGTGTGCGTTTTGTTGAATCGATTTTGTTGTGTGTGCAGGACATCATCAAAAACCACCACCATTATCACAAGTCCGATGCTCTAACCCACGATGACGTGGAAAGAAATAGGTACAATATGTAGTTAAACTATGCCCTAAATTGTGCGCATTTAAACCAGTCGCTCGATGCATAATTTGCCCGTCTCATGTCTCAACGGTCGACGATCCGGTGATCGAATCAGCTCATAAACTCGGAACGCTTGTCACGAATGCTCGCCCGGGTGTGCGGTCATGTGATGCATACTAGGGGGTGAAGCGGTGTCCACCCAGTTCTAATGTGTCCCGGCACACAGGAGGGAAACAGATTGTGGACGGGTCAGGTTTCACCATTTTCTCCACATATCCCATTCGATTCGCGCATAATTGTGCTAATTTGTTCTGTGTCCTGTTTTTCACCGACCGCTGGACTCCGGCACAAACCAACGGACCTAAAACACTCTTCGGGGGTGCAACGCAGAGCGTGCATGATTTTTCGCAATAACTGTCAGCTTGATGCATTTAACCTTCGGCTAGTGTACCGTCTAATGAGTCATTCTGCAGGGGTGCATTATGAAAGTGGGTGCATTTTTGGGTCGCTTTTGTCGCAAACCGGACTTTTCATTAACTTCCAATAACGTGTCGAATTGGCTCTGTTCGTTGGCCACCTATCACTAGCCAAACATATCATTACCGGGAAACGAGAGACGCAAAGCAGCAGTTGTGTAAAAGTGATTATTGTCAAATATTTGACATATGCTAATGGGAAGTCATTTGGCATATGGGCTGTGTGTGGAATGCATTCGTTTTCGTTTGTCCTGATGTGGTATCTGTTTTTTTTTAGTTGCAAATTTTGAAAGGTGAAACGATTAACTCGAGAGTTGAAGTTGTCGTTAATGTAAATAAATGGCAAACAAAATCAAACACACCGGTTGGCATTTAAATTGGGCCAGTAGTACGGCACGAGCTGTCTGTCACGCAATCGCAACAAGCTTTGAATACATTTCGGTGGTGGGTTGGCACAGCAAGTTGTCAAGTCACGTTTTCAAATTGTGTCCTTTTTGGGGGTTTTTGTTTTACCAGAAAAATTGTAACGTACAGTTTGCGATCAATAAAATCAGTGGCAAGCTAGAAGAAAACCCATTGGAAAAGTATCCTTTTTAATCAGTTTCTTTCCGTTTCTTGTTTACAAATCATAACTTATCTCTCCTTCCGGGTAATAAAGCCGATCGACTTGCGCTTCCTTAAAGCGAAAAACCATAATTTTCAACATTTCTTAATTGCTTTTGAAGAAAAAAAAACGGAACAGGAGGAACGGTGAATGTCTCATAAATTTCCAATCACTTTCAAACCTATTCGTAACACTTTCCTACGCGCTATTTTTCCCATCTTGTACAACGAATCAGTCCATAAGGATAATGAATAATTGCACTAAAAAAAAAGTCACCAAAAAAGAAAGGCAGCTAAAGCAGCAGGAGCAGCAAGCAAACGGGGATAGAAAAAACGAGCAAAATTCTGAGCAAACAATCAAAAACTTGTGATGGAATTGTGTTTTTTATTAGCGCGCTCTCTTGATTTTGCACAGCATAGAAAAAAAATCATCTTGGTGTGACTGATTTCTCACTCTTCAATCAGCTGAAAGAAGGTGAAACTTTGACCGGGAGACACTCACTCGGTTATGGTAACACCCCACGGCGAAGATCTTGTGAAGGGAATCACAATCTGTTGCACTGAGCGGTGCGTCCACATCATCCACCAGTCATCGATCGCTAGTTAGAAGGCAAGGGCAACAAGCTTCAATCAAAATGTACGTTATCCAACGAAAAAGAGTGTGCTTCTTCGAACGCTTCAAGGGAAAAGAAATGCCTGTGCGCCCCCTTTTTTGATGTGAAATGATTCAGGACAAAAAGCGAACCAAATAGATAAAGACCAAGCGAAGGCAACAGTCGTCGGAGACCTTGTCAAGGAAGGTAGGACAGCAAATCGATCCTACTCCCTTCTTGTGTCGATCATCTCGCTTGCGCATCCCTCGTGCTGCCGATGACGAGATCTTTCCGTCCGGGGGAAAAGTGATATTTATGTGACAGCTACCGATGCATCCTTGTCCGCGAGGGGTGAGAAAGCGCAAAATGTGAGCCTTTGCGGAAGATATGATAACTGCATGAAGAAGCAACAAAGCGATCAAGCCCCTTGTTTCGTTCGCCCCGTCCGTCCTGTCGGGTGCTTCGTGCAATTTATGCACTTTTGTGATGGGTGCTACAGCTAAAAGTACATTCGCCAGTCAAAATATGGGCCACATCGGGGAGAAGAAAGCAACCCGTCGTTCGTCGTGCCATTTCGACTACGGGACACTTTTCATCGCTCAATCAGAAATAGAAAGCAATCAGCCGTGTGTGTGTGTGTATCGGTGTCGTCCTTTTCTTTTTTTTCGGGACAAGAATCACACCAACAGCGAGGATCATCGACATCAGCCCTTTTCTAGTAGAGGATACTTTATTTGGCATGGCTTTAGCCTCTTTGCGCCAAACACACCGAATGAAGGAAAAGGTTAATAAATTTTAAATGATCATCAACGTTTCAGTTTTTTTCCTTTCCTTCACTGTTGAGCACTAGCGCTTTGCATTGTGAGTCTTCGTTTGTTAGTTATGAGGAACTAGATAGGAACAAATAAGGAAACTCACTTCTGGGCGATGATTTCCTGGTTGCATCGCAAAAACTTTATTTAGCGGATGTTTTTCACCGAGTAGTGGTTCTGTGCAAAAATGTTTTTGGTACGGTTTGTCGCTTTTCAAACTGTTTTTATTAAAACGAGTTGCGATGTATTTACTAAACATCCCAAAAAGAGCTCTTCTTATGGTGGTCCGATGTCGATAAGGCTATCATGCTGAAAGGATGTATTCCTTTTTTTTTTCTATCCATACTCGCATTATTTATATTGCACCCCGTAATGGAGGTCCCGGCTCGCAGTTGAATAGCGTCCCGCCAAAAAACAAGCAGCTTTTCTAACGTCACTTTTGGTTTCCGCAGGTTCAACCTCAGCAACCTTCCTGTGCGCCAAAACTTGTTGCACGGAGCTCTAAAGAAAAAGGATTCTCCCGAAAAGGGAAAAATCCTCCATCAGTGTACATCAACCTAGTTTCCGTCTCTTTTTTCCCTCTCTCCCCCCCTGTCGGCGGATACACACCGCCTCAGGCCGCGAAACCGAATCTCGCGCGCGCTTTTACGACCCCGAAAAACGCCCAGAAAAACGATGGCACACGGAAGAAGACGATCGCAAAATTACACTACCCCGATCCGAGAAGAGATCATTCCCCGTCGTGTGGTCTAATGTCTATGCGTTTGCTTGACTAAATAATAACAAAAACAACTCTTGGTTTTTCGGGTGGTGTGCTGCCTGCCTGGACATGATAGTCGCGAAACGATCTCGCCAAAGAGAGGGAAAAGGACAAGAAGCCACAGCGCGCATGGGTTTTGAGTGGAATTTAATTTGCGAAAAATATAAATTTTAAATTGAATTGCTTCAAGCCTTTTTAAATTCCAGTTGCCGGTACCAGTTTAATGTGTGTGCGTGTGTGTGTCTCTCTTGTCCATGGGCGCGTCCTTTTTGGCTCACGCATGGTACTTACTATCCTAATTTTTGGGCTCGTAACGGCATCCGTCTCAAGTGCCCTGATCCATCCGCACGCAGACGGCAAAAGAGACTCGGGGACTCGGCAAAGCGGTTCAAGAGTTTTTAAATGTTCAAAATTATACCATACCCAGTAAATGTATCCTTAAGAAGCAAAGGAAAGGCCAACTGGAACAAGCGTTGGATAGAGAGCGAAAGGTACGGCAGTCGAAGCTCACGAACGAACGAAGTAGAAGGACTGATTTTGCAGCACATCTTTTCCTTTCAGAGTTGGTAAGGAAAAATCAGTTACAATAAGATTATGAAAGCATCCTTTCGTAAGAATCCTTAGCAGAGCGGTGTTTGTTCGTAAAATAGAAACACGCACGTGAAGAAAAAAGGATTTGCTCCATTAAAAGGACGACCACAGCCGAACAACTACCTACCTAACTCTGGTACGGCACGGCAGTACCGAGCAACTGGAGGGCAGCGACAAAAAAAGGGTTATGGCAAAAATTTGGATCGTCGTAAAATTTATGATTGCGTTCATTAACATACCGGGCATTAATTCGCCACTAAAGATGCGTTAAATTGAGAATCTGGTGGTGTACGGGACAGCAAGCAAGTGGAAGTGGAGAGTGGATGTGCAGCGTTAGCTGGTGTCCAGAACCGTGACGCACTGTTACGCACATCTTGTACAAGGCAACGATGCCCAGAAGCTTTGGCTCGTATTCAATTTTTTAGTTGAATTAACTGAAGGAGCCAACAAAAAAAAAACTTTCTTAATCCAAGCCAAAACCCCGTCATGCGAAAGCGGCAAGACTGGGCAAAGGATTGAACGCGAGGAAAAGGGAAGCAAAAGCGCAAAAGAACTGTGCAAGTACAAACCGAGTCTAATTCATTATGTCGGTATGATAAATGGTGACCGTCTTGCCCAGGACCTATGTGGGGTTACGCATTTTTTGGCAAACATTAGCGCGTAATTTTATCGTGGCTGTTTTTTCTCCTATCCCTTGATTGCTCTCTTTTTTCCCTTCGCCGGCTTTCCGAGTTCCGTGGCAAATGCTTTGATTTATGTGTTGTTTTGGTAATTTATGTTAATGGTCTCTTTTACTGACTCTTGCTATTTTTTCTGATTCTCGTTTTAGGTAAGACTCTTTCCGTTTTTCCGCTGACCAGGAGAAAGGATGTGAAGATGCGGTGTCCATCTTGAATTTAACGTCATCTGGAGATAGCAGGCAAAGGATAACGAAAAGCGCACCCAACGGACCAGTAGAGCCACACCACACTCCCAGGAGCGAATCCGCTCAGCGGGACACATATAAACATCTTCATCGGCGTATCACGTAGCCGCACTTTAAAAAACAGGTCCAACCGGGTGGCAAATGGAATGACCGACTCCCGCAGGCTCCGCTACAATGTTGCACGCCTTTTGTGGAAGGGCGCGATTCCTGGGGCGCGAGATAAAGTATCGACCTTAAATTTGTCACTTGAATTAGCACCACCCCGGGTGCGCATTACTGTTTTGCGCTACGCTGCAAAACGTCTTCGTGTGAAGTGGAGTAATCCTGGTGATATGGCGCACAACTCGGAACAGGTCATCTCCCGCTGTGTGGCATGACGTCCTTACGGGAAGGTGCTAACCGAGGAAAAGGCTAACCGTTGCATACTACCAGGCGCTACTAGCTAGCATTTGCTTGGACTTAAAAGATGCTAATACAAAGAAAAGTGGCCACTCAACCTGGGAAAAGAACAGAGCGCGGCAGGACATCGTGTCCAGGAACCGTATCGGCGATCGGCGACGACGACGAGCCCGCGTGTCCTTCCCTTAGTTCCCATCGCTTGGATGCATCGGGCAACAATGTGTTCCCGTAGGCTTTCCACTTCACACCGGCGATACGGTAGCTGCTGTTTGTGTGTTTATTCTCGTCTCACTCCATTTGATTCTGTTTGGCTCATTCAAACATACGCACTGCGGACCTCTCTGCGTTCGCGCTTCTTCGCGAATGTTTTCGGCAATGAATAATCAACCGAGAGAGGGCAATGGGAGGGTCCGGTGTATAGGAAAGGGTACATCTTCATGTTTGTGAAATGTGATGCTAGAATAACAGAATATTATCAACTGCAAACAAAGCTATCGCCGGTGGAACATCAGTAACATACATTTTGGGAAGTGGTAACAGGCCGCTACCCTTCTTCAGTTGGAAAAGAGGGACAAAGACCCGCGGAAAACCGATTTCCCCCATTTGTTCGGCGGCACACTCGCGCCAAAGTGGTGGGAGGAAGAAGACCATCAAGCCGAGGAAGAAGACGATGTCCTGCCGAGCAAAAAAAAGCTTTGAAGATGCAAAGATAAAAAGGATAAACGAGTCAGTCGCGCTCTTGTAAGCAACGGTACGGAATCCCCTGCTAAGAGGGGTCCCTCTACCCGTCCTTATTATCATGCAAGTGTGGTGTGCCCTATTGTAAATTGCAAACGTATGCTTTATTGCCAAACATTTTGCGCGCCCGTTTCATCTTGCCTAAAGCAACAGCAGCGACAAGAAAGGTTGGGTTTTTTGCGCCGGTTGCAATGTGCCAAAAACGGAAAACTATCGTCATCTCATTCCCGGTTTTTTGTTGGACCAATCTGGTGACCTCAGGTTTTGTTTCCTTTATTCACGAATCTCAAGGCAAATGCTGAAATGCGCCATACATGAATATTTGAACTGGTTTTTGGGCCGCTTTTTTCTTACTGCTGTACTGTGTTTGACTGCAGTGAAGCGTCGTTTTTGAAGATTTGTTTCTTTTGCTGAGACAAAACAAAAAGTACGGAAAAGCCTGACCGGCTCCGCCCAAGGCGAAAAAGTGATTTGCATGACGTGGCTGATGTTGCTGGTTCAGCGCTGATGAAGAACTCAATTACTTTTAAATGAATTTAAAAGGCCCCTTTACGGTCTGGTAGATAAACAATGGGAGCAAAATTGTTCTTTAATAGTATCAGGACTGCCCAGCAGCAGTGTATCGCGCGGGAAAAGCGATGGGAAAATTCTGACGATGAACTAGTTTCCAATCAATGTTCATTCAAGGCTCCGTTCAATTCCTGGTGCTCCAGTGTAAACCTGTTGCCAATTAACTCTATCTGTTTTGTGGTAAAGTCCAATGCTCGTGGATAGCGCAATCCTTTGCGCCATCCTTCCACGACAATGACGGATGCAAAATTAGCCAACGGTCATTTCTTTTGCGAATACCGGGCATTTCCCAGCGTCACTTCTATGTAGATCACATTAGTCTCTTTCCAATCCGGAAACAAGACGTGCAATTTGCTTTATCATCCTCATCATCCTTAAGCCTCGGAAAAGTTTTCGCTCGCACAATTGTGCATTCGTCCATTCCGGCTACGGTGCGATGAGACTGCACAAACGGAAAGATGCACCTTTTCCTTTCTTCGTTCCGCATGTCTTGACTGCATGTCAGTGCTGTGTACAACGTCCGGTCCCGTCCTTACGATGTGTCACCTAACCGAACACAATCGTGCCGTAATTAGTCTTTCATGATACGGCCTCTGCTCCTGTTGGCAGTGTTCCGGTCCAGCAGCAAGCCGGACAAAATCAGTTTAAAACTGGAGCACATCCCGGTCGCCCGTCCATCCGGTCCGGTCTGATCATTCCCGCTACTTCCATTTGAACAGTTCCTTTCCTGCTGAGATTTATCGGCCTCAGAACCTACACATGTGTTCGGCTTCGTTAGACTGCAACCGTTTTCGTTCGGGCAGAGAGTAAACAAGGGATGCGCGCGTAAGGCGAGGGTGAATAGCTGCAACTGTTGGAGCAATCTTGATGAACTTTCTTCCCTCGCCCTCGAGCAAGCAGCTGTTCCGAATTTCTTTTCTCCAAAAGTTCCAGCACTGCCTTGCGGGCGACCTTTACCGGTGTTTACGGGACACTGATTGTTTGCTCCGTCTCGCTATTGATCCCTTTTTGGCGAAAGGCACATGCCTACGTAATCTAGAGCAAACACAGCTAACCCTGGAAGGTCTCACCATTCCAGAGTTTTTTTTTTCTACACTCTTTAGGCTTCTTATTCTGAGGTCCAGTAGAAGAAGGAGATTGTGATCCTTTGCCGGTACGAAGGAAAACGGTGGCAGAACATTGGAGAACTGGAGGGATACAGAAAATCAGGGCCATATCTCTTACCGTGTACCTTTCACTGTGTCTCCCGGTTTATTTGCGAGGGTGCGCTAGCATAATATTGGTTCTTATTATATGCTTTTCTCCGATTCGTTGCAACGCCAGCGCCGCACCATGGCGACCTGTTTTTGTGCGTCCTTTATTCCTGCCTTTCCCTACTTGCTACCATCGGGTTTGCAGTTGCCACGTTGACACAAACCCACCTGAGGGATATCTCCTTCCACTATCGGTTCCTCGCGTGACGTAACCGGGTGTGTGGAGGAACATTTTGTTTGAAATTCAGCCTAAAAATCGTGATGGCTGCAGAGTAGGAGCGATAAATAAATCATTGATTGGGAAAAGCATTCACCTTCAGCTTGGTTTAATTTTTTCTTGCTGGCTGGCTTCTTCTAATGTTTATGCAGCATTGTTTTGCTTACTTAAAAGATTCTTATGTTTGCACAAGAGCGGCTAAGGTCTCGAGATAGCACAGTATGGGTTGTTTTGTTTCTTGCTGTACGAACGTCAAAACAACAACATTTCTCTCCGGTCCCATTCATATGCCAGCAGCAGAGGCTTCCTGCTGATAGAGTCTTTTGAATTGTATATCTTTTAGCTCGCAAAAAAAGCCCCGATGGGCCAACAGTCGTGCGTATACTGTTGAGTGAACTTTCGCCAACTTGGTTCGTATTACCTTTCGTTCCCGGAAGGAATGGTGAAATTGGCTACTGCTTCATCGATCATCGATTCTCGCTCGTCTTACGTCAACTCTTCCGTTGCGTAGCTGAAGAACATGAACCCGGGGGATAGACATTTGACCGAGATCCAACAGCTGTGCGTTGTGTGTGGATGCTGGAATGTAAACCAGCACCACCGACCGTACTATTGGTCGGATGTTATACCAATTCTCGGTATGATTTATTGCCAGGGCAGGAATAAACAAACAGCATTCACCAAATGCACATTCCACATCGATTAGGAATCGGAAGAATGGGTTCAATTTCATTGCCGCTCCTCATCGGTGGATTGGAGTACCGAGAACACTTGCTGTCCGGCAAAGATACTGTTGCCCGTACGAGGAACAAACATCCTCGAATCTGTTGCTGTTAGGGAGATCGATTGCGTTCCACGAATGTAGCTCCGAGATGTATGTGGTGCGTGCTGCTGCTGCTGCTGCTACATCCTTGTTAACTCCAATCACCTGTATCTTCGGCACCCATCGCAACAGTTGTGTTGATTCAATCCAGAAAACGCAAACGATGTTATTATTGATTTAACAAACTCTCACACCGAGGAATGTGCCGGGTGCAATCGGGTCTCGTTTGATTTGTTTAGCTATGCATTAGCCCGGCAAGATTCCGCAAACCGAATGCAACCAGTGAACGGTGTATGATGCATTTAACCTTTTCATTGCAATTGCAGCTGCAACGTTCGAAACGTAATCGAGCGACCTAATGTCCTGGAAGGGATATTTACGTAACTAAATAAATGCAAACGAAAAGCTATGCAAACACGAATCCAGACGAAGACGAAAACACACACACACAGCTTTCATCTTGTTCCGCTCATTATCGTGATCTCTCCAGCGGGTCTGCAAAACGGTTATCCATTAACTCGAACATTAATCGTTACGTTGGGGTAAGCCCCCAATCCACGGGGGGGCTTTAAAACAGGAAATTGGTAAAAAACTTTGTGGCGCCATCATGTGGGGTTTGAAATTGCTTAAGCGCAACTGCTTCGGGCTAATCGATTTACCGACGTGTCGCATGGAGAGCATGCAAATATGCGCAGTGCAGAGCGGTCACCACCAGGGCCACCACCACCGTCTCGCATCCCGCGAGGGTTTTCGGATCGATCGATTCGGGAAGGGGAAGCTCTACCACATTGTGAGCACACTTTCTTCCTGCACGTGTCATCGCTGTTTGCCGAGCTAATTGATTTATCCGAAGTCGCTGTGGTTGACTCTCCTTAACCTGAACCGAACTTACCGAAACTGTCCAAGGGATCGTTGCATAACTTCCCGCTGGAACCGCTGGAACTGAGAGCGTATTTAATGTTGTGACATAGACAGCGTTTAATGCGACAATCAGGAAATTGACGGACCCGACCGAAAGGATGATTGTATAACGTTACGGCTTCGAAACATCGATCAAAACAAGAAAAAAAGGCAGATTTGGTACAATCTAATTGTTATCGACATTGATCAAATTGTTCAGCGCAATGTGGTTTAAATTATAGGTTTAAAGCGTGGTGTGAAACGGTGTTTTCTTTCCGCAACTCCCGCCACCAATCGAAAGCTCATCGAACTGAAACCAATTTACAATTTCCTCTCAACCAGGTCGCCTGTGTTAGGCAATGGTTCGGCGGACATATCGAAATACCGATTGTACCTCCATGTATGTGCTACGTTTATGTTACTCTTTTTTGGGGCGTAATAGTCAAGCGGTTCCAGTAGTAGCTTGGGGCTTTGCTACAGGTGCTACCTCTGCACTAACACTCTGGTTGGCAATCAAATCACGTCTAATTTAATCATCGTCAAACGCATCAGCGAAACATCATTACAATGCAACCAGGAGGCACTACACACATTATTCGGCTTGGTTACCGATTCGATTAGGCCTCGATCAATTATCGCCAGACGGGTCGCGGCGGATGTGCTTATGCTGTTGAAATAATTTAATCTAAGCGAGTAGAACGCGTGAACACCTTTTTTTGGTGGAGTGAGCACATGTTGTTAGTAGTTTTTCGTAGTGACGGTACATTCGACGGCATGGTTGGACATTGTTCGTCGACGTGTTCTCCAATTCTTTAAATATTGATGAGCATTAAAATAATGATCATCACCATACGCTTAAGCCAAGCGGGCAACATAAGGAAGCCATCGTTGGAGGCTAGAAAAATGGATGTCGTTCTGAGACCCTCGCCCCCCTTGCTTCAAACGTAACAAAGCGCTGTTATGGTAAACAAACATCACAATGTTCATTCGCTTGGGCAGGAAATCATTCACCGCACTAGCGTTTTCTATGTTTCCCTTGTGTTTCGTCAACCTCACTCCTTTCGTTGGGGAGGGAGCCAAAGCTCTTTAGCATCTACAAGCGCGGCCATAAAAGCGTACGTTAACCTCACCGACAAGTGGCCACTGGTGGATAATTTGAGCTGAACGCTGAACTTCTAACACTAGCTGGGGGCTCTATCTGTTTTAGAACTGGTTAGAGAACACTTGGAACCGTTTCCGAGCCCCAGATTAACAATAAAATCTGCTCGTTTGTTTTATGTTTATGTTGTTGGGCCGTTCTCGGACACATAAAGGGGCCTGCTTGGAGTTTGGTCGAGAACACCTCAGGTGAAAGGCGCCGAGTCCTCGCCTTAGCACGGGTGCAATTACCCAAACTCGGGATGCGTTTTTATTTTAATAAGCTACTCACTAGTGTGGTTAAAGCGAGTGGTGAAGGGGCATTTCTTTACCTCGGAGGTACGGAGGTAACTTCTTTCCTTTCTGACATTAAGCGCTAGAGAGGCAAGTTTTGCATGGTTAATTAATTTATTCCACTGTTCGGGTTTGATGGATACGCCGATTCTGGCTGGCGTAGGTGCTGCCTCCGGAAACGGAAGCGATAGAATAAATATATGCACGTTCGGATCTTTGCCGAGGGACCACATCCACATCGCCCGAAACTATGCTCTGCCCCTGTTATCGTCTCCTCCATCCCCCGGACCAAACTTCGTTAGCTTTACGACCGGCTCGAGGCGTTTTCCAACGAAACTGTTTCAACTGCCTGCATTCCAACTCGGGTTTGCCCCGTTCCGTTTGGAACCGCTTTCTCCCGGTTGCTAGGTGTCGATTTTGTGACCCAGTGCGATTCTAATTGTGTGGTGTTCCGGAATTTGGTCTCTGCATTATGTCACGTCGGCTTGCCATCTTCATTTGGCATGCTGCAGTACGCTTCACCGGCGTACTTGTGTTCGAAAATTAATAGCAAGAAAGTGCGAAACAGTGGACAGTTTTCGGTGCAGTTGTCGTCGTCCTACTACTTCACACTTGTTAGCCGGTTTGCGCTCGTTGCAGTTTTTCATCCACGACTCGACACCTGACTAATGGTAACATCACGCGTAAGGGAAGAATTTCAACCGGTCTGAGACGCGCGTCTGGGCTGTCATGTTGTGCCAACTGTGTAACGGCTCCCAGTCGCAACCTGGGAGGTGCAAAATGATTTGTTTGAATCGTTTTGGGGCGCGATTATTTACGACCATAAACTTCCTGACACGCTGACTGCAGTCTGCATACTATGGTGGTACGGTCGCGATGTTGGACTTGAAGATGAAGCAATTTAAAATGAGTTACTGTGCTGCTGCCGGTGGAAATGGTTTTCTATGCTTTTCTTCTAGCTTACCACTCGCGCGGTTTTCGCACTGATGGCATGGTGCCGCTGCATCAGCTGTGTTGGCTCATTATATCACTATTCTTGGCTGCTCTCCCTTCACATAATTTGCTGTGCCCTGTGCTAGTTTGTTAGCTTTTTTTTTGTTGCTGTCCATAATGCTACGCTATGCTTCATTTCGGCATAATGCGTCGTGGTGTAGCAGTTTTGACTTCCAATTTGTTGCCACTTGGCCCGCGACGTAATCGTGTGTGTGTGTGTGTGCTCCGTCCCGAAACAAGTGGGTCGGATGGTGGAGAGTGAAATCATCGTTGGCTCGATTAGCCACGGCCGGCGTCATTAACATCTTTGTGTGGCAAGTAACGGCGAGTTTAAAATTGATTTAGCGAAAGGCACAGCACCAGAAGCAATCGTATTTGAAAACTTTGTTTGATTTAGGTTCGGTTGACATGTTGCTGCTTTCGTTGAGACTATGTTCTAAAAAAAAGTCCAATAAAGCTGGAAGGAAATTATCATTCCTCCAACACATATGCTAATAAGATTGCAGCAGCATTACTTAGCTGTGGATCACACGCTGTGCCAAAAAAAAGAGACAAAAATGCAAAAACCATATGTGCCCACCAGACGCTCATGGCTGCTTGTTGTCCGGCCAGAAGGACGGCTTATGCATGGCAAACAGATTAAGAAGCCAAAGTCCTCGAAAATGATCATTCATTCAAATTTATGCCAATCGTTTCACCCTGCTTTCGATCAAACAGGTTCACTTTTTGAAGATAAAATTCCTTTCTTCGAAAATGTCGAGCAATTTGTGATGTGATGCTTCAAGGCTCCATGCCATTTTTGGAACTACTTTAAAGCTTACTCTTATTACATTATAATAATTTAATATAAAATTAATCGTCCTATTACTTATGTAGACGCTTTATGTAACACCTAAGAGCGCTTTAAGACTTTCCTTTGGATCTCTGATTCCAACATTCGCAAAGGCCCAGAGGGGGATTAAATGAGCGGATATTGAAAAAATGTAACTCGCCATGAGATCAAATCTCAGAGAAAATGGCAAACCGATGCCTTTCAAAGTTGGTAGCCGCCAAAGAAAAATCACAAAATATTTCAAATGCTTGGTTGAATGCAGCAAGACATGGTTTTACGTTTTCTTACAGCCCAGTTATAGCTTTGAGCGCTTTAAAGTAGCGAACTTTATGACCCCCCCTTCCGTCCGGACAGGCCAAAACGTCCCGGAGTAAAGGTTTTGTAAACAAACCACGTCCCTTAAAAATTGCTACCGAAAACATTCCACCCGATTACTTCGCCTTTAGCACACACACAGGGCGGTCCGTCCAACATTCCGCTAGACAAATGGGTTCGGTGATTAATTTGAAGATTAAATTGTGTCACTAATTTGTCCGGACAGCAACCGTCACACCCGATCGGGCCGCATCATGCTATTCTCCACCACAGTCAGAATGATGACAATTAGCGTACGGTATCCAGGCAATCCCTGGCAGCCAGGAGGGCCCGACCCAATCGGACCAGCACAGAGTGAAGCATGGATGGTGGCAGGTTTCTCACGCCGATGTTATGCGTTCACCGGTTTGAACCCTTTTCTCCCGGAAAGCACGCCAGGCAGGCATAGGCACCCAACTCCCTCCCATGTCGGTGTCGTCACGGCGCGCTGCCTAAATGGTGTTAATTTACATGCAATCAATCTTGCGCAATCTTGCCCAGGAAAAGACAGAGCGCAGATCACAGAGAGCGTCGGTTTGGTGCTGCATCCTCGGTGTCATTCTTCCAGTCGCACTACGGAAGGGCGTACGGTGCGTAATCAATCAAGATGCAAATGTGCATTCCGTGCAGCTCACCCAATATGGCGGTAGACGGTAGAAATCGGGCCGGTTTCGTTTTTTCTTTTTATTCTTGTGACGTCAATTTCTACTTGCCGCACAATAATTTGGTACTTTTAACGGGGTTCTTTCGGAGGACTCTGAACGTGAAACGTGGTGTCTCCTTTTCGGGCGCGGACGGATAACAGAAGGCAGTTTCCGTTGCATGTGTTCCCAAGCACAGGCGCACCGGAAT
Source organism: Anopheles stephensi (assembly GCF_013141755.1). NCBI lineage: Eukaryota > Metazoa > Arthropoda > Insecta > Diptera > Culicidae > Anopheles > Anopheles stephensi. The sequence continues at coordinate 51,288,093 of NC_050203.1, forward strand.
TGGTTGGATAACATCAATCAAAAAACTTTTTTTCCGGTGCCATCTCGTCGGTGTTGCTCTCTGTTGCTGGCCAAGTTTTGTTTTTCCGGTCCTGGGTCTTCTTTACTCATGTAGTTTTCTTGGCGCACGGTGACCTCAGTTGCAGTGGCTAATCTTTTTGCAATCAATCAACTGTTCTATTCAGTTGGAAAAGGAATGTAAGAATTTTTCTGGGTAAGAAGGTCTGTTTCTTCTTCAATGCATTAAGGTAAATGACGGATTGTGGCGACATAATGGTGTATGGAATCGATCGAGAGCTCCTTTTTATCCTTTTGTGTAATATTTTTTAATGAAGTAAGCGATTGATTGAAATGAAGTTCATTCAATCCATGCGTCATCCAGGATGATGTTACTTGAAGCAAAATGTGTTGGACAAGAGTCCTTTTGTGCAACAAACAAACAAAAAACTTCTTCACCGCTTTCCATCCATCAGCAGCACGTCAGACAAACATATGTAGTCCTGATTTTGCTATTATTCTAAATTCGCATTCATGAAATAAATCACCACCGGAAAAACCAGACCGAATTGGACGTTCAAACAGAAACGAGCTTAAAGCCGTACGTTGTGAAATCTGCTAACGTGCCGTATCTAACGGGGTCGAGTGCCTTTAAACTCGGGGCTGAAATTCGGGTGACATTCCATCACATCTCTGCTCGGGCACATCAAAACATAATCCTACGTTGATTAACTACAAGCAGATTTGAAATAATACCCCACAAGGGAAAACAACTTCGATGGCCCTCTAGCCGCGGCAGCACACGCTGATAGATGATGGATGCCGTGCTCGTCACCTTTTTCTCCCTGGACACAGTGTTGCCGAAAATGACATTTTGATGAGATCTAATTCCGCTTTCGTAAGCGGTGCCTGCAGCATCAGCGAAGCGACGAATTTTTAATTTAAACTGTCCCTTAAAAAAGCAGAAATTAAAAATCCCAAAACAGGCTTTTCTCAACTGGCCAAACTTTGCTCGCGTCTTGGCACAGATTCCGGTGTGTCCTTTCTGCGCCCTTCGCCGAAAAAATGGCTCTATTATCCGTAAAGAAAACTTGGTCGCGTTCGGCGCTGAAGATTGACACTTGAAAAGGAAGTGTTAATGAAACGAGCGGACAGCCCACCGGTCTCTCCGCCGACTGACCTTCCCGAAATGTGTTACCGTTTTTGCAAAGATTTGCCCGGCTTGGTGCGCGCCCTTCTCCCTATTGCCGAAGCGAATGGGGTTGCAGCGGCGCCAATAAGATGCAAATCCCTGCTGTCAGAAATGGGATTAGTTGCCGACTGCTGTTTCTGTTGCTTTGCGTGCGCTCACAAAAGTTGCATTAACACTTTACATGGCAGGAACTGGTTTGGTGGGGATTGCTTTAGCAAATTTTTGACAAGGATCATGCAACAGCGTTCTTATGTGTTTTTTTTTCTTCTATTTTTTGAATATCTTTTCCGCAGATTCGTTCGTCAACAGTCAGGAATGGACCATCTCACGATCGGTGCCGGACATCCGGCTCGGTATTGTCGGCAGTCTCAGCTCGGGCAAATCGGCCCTGGTGCACCGGTATCTGACCGGCACCTACATGCAGGAGGAGTCGCCCGAAGGTGGCCGGTTCAAGAAGGAAATTCAGATCGACAATCAAAGCTACCTGCTGCTAATACGGGACGAAGGTGGACCGCCAGAAATACAGGTGAGTAGTTTTGGTGAGGCCGTCGCAGACAGACAGACCGGACCGAACGGGAACCTATTCCCACTGCTACTGCTGGGTTGGGTTAGGTGATAATAAAATATCTGAACCAGACTGCCCTACCCTAAAAGCGTCAAGGGCCCATAAAGTCGTCCCCGTTTATAACCTCATAATATCATTGATGGACGTGCTTGTGCGCTTGGGTACGGCCTCATGTGCCATGTCTGTCCATTCTCCCTGCTCCAATTTGTATCCTTTGACCCGCACACTGAATGGGTGTGTTATGATGTCCACCCAAGGTCTCTTGGACGAAGAGGAAAGTGAATTTGGGCTGATAAAACGTCTACTTAATTGTTTGACTTCCAAACGCCAACACCTGGTCGGTATCGCGATGCGGTACGGCTTATCGAATGCGGACTGGAATTTGGATTTGTTTGGAATTCATAAAGCAAAAAAGCAATCCACCAACCGACCCCGGAAGCGTGGAAGAAGATCCAGTACTCTTATCAATTGCGCTGTACTTGTCGCAACCTATAATTTACTGTCGGTATGTCATGCCAACGAATGGCAGCTTCCGGACAGCTTATAAATAGTATCTAAGCCGGAAAAACGAGATATCTACCATGAATTATGTGGCACCATCTACTGGACAGTTGCGTAAGCGATCGGTGGAGCATGACAGCAAAATAAAAACACGCAGAAGCTATCCCGCACTCGCGTGGCCTAAACCGGCTCAGGTCAGGTGGGTTTGATGCTTTGCCGATCCACTTCGATCTACCTTGATATGAAGCTGCAGAGGTATGTGTAGGTAGGTTTGAGTTGAGGATTTCAAGGGTGTTTTTATTTAATTTTCTTCGACCAACGTATTTACTCCGAGCTCGCTTACGTTTGCTGTTTGAGCACTTCACCATCAATGACCACCAAAGGCGCCGTGGACGCGAAACGGCTTCAAGTTTTTGTGCGGTGGCGCCAGATCTTGTCCAGATTGACAGGAGGGAGAGTTCGCTGGAAGTTAGGCGCCTTTCGAAACAAAAAACAATCCTTTGTTGAGCCGCTGATCCATAAGCGGCAATGGTCATTTCAATTGATGCATCACTCTTCCGCTTCAGATGAATGGAAGTTTGATATTTGAATGAAATCAAACTGCATGTTGCGAATCCGTTTCCGTTCAAAGCAGCTGCACTGTGGAATTGCAATTTAGGTTTTTTTTTCCAATCCAGATCACCCTACAAAAGGCGCTTTCTTTACTGATTACTGCAATGTGCGCATGTTTCGCATTCTGTAACAATTAAAAGTCATTCGCCGTCAGAACAATCAAAGGTCGAATCCTATTGAATGTTGTGTGCGTCCGGGGTAGCATGACTGGCCGATTTTCCACCATTCACTTTCTGTCTCCCAGCGCACCACCGTCGCATGGCGATGAGTTATCAGGGGATAATCTATTCGATTATATACTTTTTTTTACTTATTCCCTCCCGAGAGAAGGGTGCAATAGGGATGCGAATAAAACATTATTGCAACCTAATTGTTGCAAATATTTTCATTCATCTTCTCCCGGGCGGCAGCCGAAAACAACAATACCACTCGTCCGTTAGGGAAGCGAAGCCTATCGCCATTAGGAAAATTCGCAATTCATCGATGCATACGCCAGGATACCTGGAATGTTGAGATGCGATGCAAAAATTTGCATACGACCGTACGCGAAACCCCCCGCCATTACGGTAGGTGCGTGAATAATTGGTCTGGCTTGGTTAGTTTTCTGCGCAGCAATCAAACAATGCAGGTCGAAACCACCGCGTCACGGCACAGGCTGCCTAGCTGCTCCTAGACTTACGATCAGGATTGGGATCTGCCGCTAACGGACGCTTGGCACAATCATGCGAGATTCTACACCACCCCGCTTAGCAATCAATTATACGAACCAGATATCGACATCACTACTACTTGGGTGTTTATCGAGGCGCAAAAAGCAATCGATTGCAGTTTAATGACTTTCTCCTCCCGGAGTGGGAAGGTTTCGTGCGCGTAGTCAGGCGCGATGTTAAGGGATTAGGGAGGTTGTACACCTTATTTGAATTGCTAATTAGTCCGACTCGCGCGATTGATCGGAGGGGTTTCGATCGCAGGAGTCTCAACCCTCTGCCGGCGCAACAGTAACTGTAGCATTCGGAACATCCAACAGGGTCCGTTACACCAAATTTACTGTTCTTTGCAATTGGCGAACGCCGGTGCAGTTGAATCGCTAATGGGTTGTTTTCGTATCTGTGTTACGATTTATTGATTCTTAACGTGGTGGCAATAGAGGGACACCATCATCGCAGTGGAATGCAAATGGATCGATCGCCGCGAGGGGTCGATCTTTACTGATCACCAAAAAGGGAGGATGGAAAATCGAGTTATAAATCGCCGATTTCATGCCTGACATCGAGCGGCGCAGCACGATAAAAAGGATATGCATCGTGTGCCAGTGTGTGCTTGATTCTGGAGTTCCAGTAGAGATTGTAATGTAAATATTGTCGTTGAACGGGGAGCGATTGAAATGATCGGTCGACCTGATTTTGGTTCCGATTTCTACGGTCAAAAGTCGTTTCAGATTATTCATCGCTTCATTAGCAGAGGGTTTCTGAACCTTGACTGAGATTTCATAGAGTTTTTGGAACTTCAAATCATTACCTTTAAAACGGTTTTTTTTAATACAAATCCAAAGGAGTGTCTAAACTACATTCACACAAGGCATCGCTTTGTTTAACACGTTTAGTCGGTTGTTTTGCACCGATGTGACAGGAAAAATTAAAAAGAGACACCTTCATAAAATGCTCACTGCATCTCCCCCCCTCCTGGTTTCGTCATTGTGCGCAGGGAGGTGGCACATCGAAAAACCACTGCATAATAATACACTGCCATTGGTGTGCAGTGCGCAACTACCCACGAAAGGACATCAGGACATCAAAGCGCTGCCACAAAGGAGTCCGCACCGAAGCGAGATACCACCCGCGGTCAAGCATCAGCACTTTAGGATGTGCGATGCGAACCGACCCCTTTTTTCCATTGTGCATTTGCCGCACAACGTCGACGCTCCGACCTTCCCGGAGCTTGGCAGGTGAGAACCGAGCAGAGTATGCATTTAAGCCGAAAAATTAAATCAAACAATTGATGAACTCTTAAGTGTGCACACGCTCTTGCGGTGATCGTCCTAACGATGGTGGTGGTGATGGTTTTCACGTCATAATGCGTCGGTTGGTTCATATTTCGCAAAAACCCTGGGGCTCGTTTCACTGCTCGTTCTTGTTGCCCTCCCTATGTGAGGAGTAAGATCACCCTCTCTCGTATGGCGAAAAACCCGTGTCGCAGAACGAAACACGATGGTTGGTACAAATTATGCTTCACCCTGTTGTGGCGTGGCGCACAACGAATCAAAGAGCCGAAACGGAGCAACGCGACTGCAAGATTTTACAAATGCAAAGAAAACCAACCCGTCTACTACTGTCGTCATCCTCGCCCATCCGGTGGTACGTTTGCGGCCGAAGCCTCCGGAGTTTTTGAGTCGGAATGGTAATTACAGTCTAGTTGGCAGCTGGGTTGGAAGCTTTATTATTTATGCTACTGTGGATGCCGCAGGATGCAGCAAAGACAACGCACACACATACACACCCCGGCGGATGAGGCGCTTTCTTCTGGGTTGCAATTGGCGCGGACAGGATGCGTTTGCCCGTGGTGGGTGAGGTGCATGTTTGCATAATTCGCAGCCGTCGTCTACGACATTATACGAAGACGTGTGGACGAAGAAAGTAAGGAACCAGGAGAAAAAAACTCGCCTTCCAACCCCTATCTCCCTCGAGGGAGAGGGCATAAGAGAGAACGAACGAAGGCCAGCAAGCAATCCGTGTTCGGAATGCTTTCCATTTCAATGAACCTGAACGCGCGCGCCATTGAGTGGTAATGTGAGCTGTAAAATATGGGCCTCAAGAGCCTAGCTCCCCCCAATTCTCCTGTCCAGGTCTGTGCGAGGGGTGGGGGCTCCCGCTCCGCAACAGTGTATTTCAAGATTGCAACGAAATCCAGCGGTGGATGGCGTGATTAACGGGCGACCGACTTCCAAGTGCCCCCGAAAGGTAGACTAAGGTAGACACACGAACAGGGAAGTGTAGCCGTCGGCAAAATTCTTCCATCGGAGTAGCAGTGCCGCGTCTTCGGGTGCGCGCCAGTCCGTACCCGTACGTGTCGCAACGGTTGCTATTGAATTTTGGACCCGGTTCATGGGCAGCCGCCCTGCTACCAGCACCGGCGCCCTCCCTCGGGTTGGTTGCGCCTGCGCGTCTTCCCCAAAACAAACGCGTGGTGTATTATATGGCCGACCTCTTGAACTTCCGTCTGCAGCTAGGTTCTTGTGCCTGAAAGACAACGTCCCCCCCTGGTGGATGATGTTTTGCGCTGGAGAAAAACGGGCGGGGGGGGGGGGTTGTAGTACTTTGTAACCTGCACATGGGTGCGAGGGTGGGCCGTGTACAAATCAAGTTCATTGCCTACGCCGTAGTCGAGCGGTTCCAGCGGAGTCCTTTTCGCCAGTACGCGAATTGGACGCATTCGGACTTGACTCGTTGGTCGTGCGGACTCTTGCCGGCGCATGGTTCGGTTTGGATTTTAGCATTTAGAAAAGGTGGATCATCTGTGTCCTTGAGTGTACAACGTGTTTGCGGAAGAGAAGCAACTTTTGACATACCAGTGAACGAACGCACGTTGGTGACAGTGCAATTGTGTGTACGCAGTTTTAGCATCAGGAAGTATCTTGCCTGCCTGGGCCTGTGCTCTGGATGCTCACAGCTCGCTATCCGTTCCAACGAGTGAAATCTGCGCCCGTATCGTGCTGCAAGTCACGGTAGTTTATAAATATACAGAAAGTTGTTTGTACCCTCATGTGCTCGTGTGCAATCGCTGTGTGTCACCTCATCATGCACTTACTGTTGGACGTTGAAACACCTATTATGAGAGAGGCTCAAGAACCAAAGCGAACGGTGCGAATAGTTACGACACATTGGAACAAATCTATCTGGTGGACGCTTTTATTGTCCAACCAACAATCCCTCTCAGAAGCATTGCGTCTAAATCCCTTGCTGACTCGCTGACTCTGCAGTGCAACAGTCACAATCAACTATCTTTGCGCAATGCCCTTACCTAGACCAAAAATCGAGCACCCGCCATAAATTAAATCGGGTGCCATTAAGGTGGGCATTCGCCAGTATTGCTGTCGATTAAATTCTGCCTCTTTTTTTTTTGGTCCAATGCTACTGCAACTCTGGCCTCCGCAACACCTACCCCCGTGTACATTCTACTCTCGAAAAAGCAACATGCTGCTCTACGGTGGGTTTCTGTGCTATTGTGCTGTGCTGCTGGTGGTTGTTGGTTGTTTACTCCCTTGTCCCCGGTAATGCCCCGTTAGCGGATGGTGATGCGGTGCTTCTCCAGTTGTTTTACGGTGCGCGCACCGACTCGCTCGCTGACAGCTCTATTAGGCGTAGTTTTGGGTGGCGTAACGTCGCGCCGCAACTAGCGCTGCGCGGGGAACACAACACGTGCGCTATTACGGGAGATAATGTTGTTGTTACTTCTTCTTTTTTCCCGTACCAGCAAAAAAATGGACAGAACAATAAATCGTAACATTCATTACTTTCGCCGGTGAAAAGCATCGTTGCTCGGGCTGACAGCGTTATTAGGAGAGAGGGCTAACATTGTTGTGCAAAAGTAGCTGTTCTCCCGCATATATTTTGCTCATTCACCTTCACCGTTTTGAGCAAAAGTCAATCTTTTAGGGGAAAGTAAATCTGGACACACTGTGGAGAGGCTGGATATCTCTATATTTTGGCTGCGATGTGGTTGGGTTTTAATGTGGGTTCTTCTTTGGCGTCCTTTTTTGCGACCTCCGACTGTGTGTCTGGATGTCAGATTTCTAAAACAAGTCATTTTCAGCTGCAGCCAGCCAGATACGCGGCATCGCTCTTATTCTCGCACAGCATGTACTCGATTTGCGATTTGCGTTAAAGCAAACTCCCCACCATTATCGAATGCAGAGTCTGGCTTTTGTTTTATTTTTCCTGTCCTCCTTCCTGCACACCTTCAGACTTTGGTCTAAAGACCGAATTTTCTGTTAAATAGTTCATTAAGGCGTCGTCCCTCGGCATGTCTGAGAATCGCTCAAAAACAGGGGCCCTCGGTTGTAGTTGATTTAAGCAAAATATAATGCACTCCCTGTCAGGAAATCGTCAGACTTTAACTAACGCACTACACACTGTGTTTCGTCTGCGGACAAAAAAGAGAGAAAAAAGAAATATTTCAAACCCCTCCGACCAAAGGGGAGTTTATCAAATTCAACCATTTTCTCATAAATCTCACATTATCAATCAAACCGAGCACAAAACCGCCTCAAATTCCTGTGCACCTTCCTTCGGAGGACGAAATTCTCCTGCTTCTTGTATATCGTCCCTGTGCGTCCCTTCACTATTTTTTCCAATTTTTCTTAAAAACATTTTTCGTCACCTCCCTGTGTGTGTCCCCCTGCGCTGTGGTCTAATGAGTTAATTTTTCGACAAAACAAACTTTAATGGACTGTGGTGCACCACCGCGCAAATGCTATTGCTTTCGGATTTCCGGCAATTCCCTTTCCCTTGCTTTATTTTATTTCCTCCTCGTGCAAAAAAAGCGTTATTTGGCATAAAAAAGTCCCATGTGTCGCAACCTTAAGAACCGAAATGTTCTCCTGCTTCGTTTTTTTTAAAACATCCCCGGGGGGATTTTGTGATGGTTCCCTGTGTTTATGAGACATTTTTGAGCAAATTCTAGTTTTTTGCACACAAAAAAGCGCTCAAAATCGTAACGCACTTTAATTTATCAAGCAGCAAGAAGGAAAATACCCGAAACCGTCCCGACAAAAAGAAAAACCCGTCTGGTTTGTGTATAGTTGGTTTTGATTTATTGGTTCACCGTGACGAATCAATTGTAAGACATTCTGTTTATGTGTGTTTTTTTTTTTTGTCCCGGTTTTCTTTTGTTCGATTGCAAATTTGCAAAACCCGCTTGTTTTTTTTTTCGGCTTCATCCTAATAATGATCACGAAAAATGGGTTTCGTCCTGCGGTGCATGTGAGCATCCTTTCGATTTAACTAACTATTTTTCTCTGCTTTTCATTTTAGTTCGCTGCCTGGGTTGATGCGGTAATCTTTGTCTTCAGTCTGGATAATGAGTCTAGCTTCAATGCGATCTACACCTACTACAACCGGATAGCGCACCACCGTAATACGGCCGAAATTCCATTTATTCTCGTTGGAACGCAAGGTAGGTTAAGGACAGAATCGAGCGCATGTTTCAATATTATCGGAATACCGATAAATTTATAATCTTTTCTATTTTCAGATGGAATTTGCG